>NC_059427.1:152071621-152310237 GCF_021028975.2 Sphaerodactylus townsendi | reverse complement strand
TCTTGTGGCATTGGGGAAGCAGGTGAATCTCCTCGCATTGGCAGGTCCCCAAGTCAAACAGAGATTAACAGGGACAAAAAGACAGAGAAAGGGTGCGTGTTCAAAAGCACGACAGCGCATACACCTCTCAGCTCGTGACCATGACTTGATACCCGTTAGCTTGTCAGCACAAGCATGGATGCACAAAGCACAACCCCACAACTCCCTTCTGACAGAGACGTCCCTCAATCCCTGTGGCATTTCAGCTGCAGACGCTGAGCTCACCTGCCTGGAAGGCCCCTTGATCCCCTCTCTCTCAACCCCCATCATGTCGAAGCAAGTCTTGGAATGAGGGGGAAGGCACATCTCAGGTTCAGAGTTTGGGGCCTCTCTGGGGTCTGGATACCCTCTGTGTGGGATTTCACATCCAGCAAGCTGCTGTAACACAGCAGGGTGTGCATCTTAGGGTTGCCAACCTCCAGGTGGGACCTGGAGATCTCTCAAAACTTCAACTGATCTACAGATTACAGCAATAATTTCCCCTGGGGAAAGTGGCTGTTTCAGAGGGTGCACTATGACAATGTACCCTGCCAAGGTCCCTCCACATACCAAGCCCTGCCCTCCCAAGGCTCCTCCTGCAGAATCTCCAGGAATGTCCCAAGAAGAGTTGGCAACCCTATTAATCCCCCACCCTGCAGCTGCCTCAGATCTATGCCAGTATCTGCTGTAGAGGTTTAGAGCTGCCAATCTCCAGGTGGGGCCTGGAGAACCCCTGAAATAATCTCCAGACAACACAGATAATTTCACCTGGAGAAAAGGGCTGCTTTTGGAGGGTGGCCTCTATGACATGATGTACCTATCTGATGTCTCTCTCCTCACTCTCCCTTGTTCTTGCCAAACCTCACCTCCCGCCCATCTCCTGGAATTTCCCAAGCTGGAACTGGCAACTCCAGAGACTCCAAAGTTTGAGAGACGAAAGGGATCAAGTGTGTGTGTCATGCCATCAAGTCACAGCCAATTTATAATGACTCTGTGAGGTTTTCAAGGCGAGAGGTTTACAGAAGTGGTATGCCACTGCCAGCCTCTGCATAGAGGCCCTGGAATTCCTTGAGAGCCAGTGTGGTGTAGTGGTTAAGAGCAGGTGGATTCTAATCTGGAGAACCGGGTTTGATTCCCCATTCCTCCACCTGAGTGGCAGATGCTTATCTGGTGAACCAGATGTGTTTCTGCACTCCTACATTCCTGCTGGATGACCTTGGGCTAGTCACAGTTCTTGGAGCTCTCTCAGCCCCACCTACCTCACAAGGTGTCTGTTGTGGAAAGAAAAAGGGAAAGGAGCGTGTAAGCCACCTTGAGTCTCCTTACAGGACAGAAAGGTGGGGTATTAAATACAAAATCTTTTTCTTCTTCTTGGTGGTCCCTTAGCTTCTGAGATCTGATGAGATTAGCCTAACCTGGACCACCCTGGTTTAAGCCATATTCTTGGCTTCAGTGCAGGAGAGAAAAGGACATTTTGAAGTCCCACCTCTCTGCCAGAGGAGTTTTGTGATACATTCACTGGAAAAGCAAAGAAAGGTGGAGCAGAGGATGCAACCGGGTTGGCTGATGGAGAACTGTGCACAGGCGGCTCCCTCCAGTTGTTTTTAATCAAGCACATTTTTTTTTTGCTGGTTTCCCCTGGCAAAGAGCTTTGGCCAGGAGGATCCCACAGTGGCTGGGCGTGTGTGCAGAAGGGGTGGGGGAGGAAAGGGAGGGCTTTGGAACGGCCATGGGGAAAGGAAGTGTGTGGATGTGCAGGAAGGTCAGAGAGGGGGAAACCCACTGAATGTTGTGCTGCAGATTCCAAGTTTGAAAACGGCAAGTATCTGAAAAGCGGAACCAGTCAACAATCCAAAGGGATCATCCGCCCCCTTGCACCCCTCTGGAGAATATCAACATGAAGGGATGGCTGCCTGTGTTACAGCAGCATCTCCTAGGGGAGGAGCCATGGCTCAGTAGTAGAATGTCTGCTTGTATGCGGAAGGTCTCAGGTTCAATCCCTGGCACCTCCAGTTAAGAGGTCAAACTCGCGCCCCTCCAGATGTTATGGACTACAGTTCCCATCACCCCCTGCCAGCATGATGCATAACAAGCATAGTCCATAACATCTGGAGGGCCGCGAGTTTGACACCTGTGCATTAGATAGTAGGTGATGTGAATTACTCTGCCTGAGACCCTGGAGAGCTGCTGCCAAATAGGGAATGCTGACCTTGATGGGCTGTGGATCTGATTCAGTATAAGGCAGCTTCATGCTTTCATGCGGAGTTACTCTCTTCTATGCCTGCTGACCAGAGGCAGATCTAGGGAAAATGTAGCCTGATACAAAATCTGAGTTTTTGCCCACCCCCCACCCCCCATGGGCGGCCGCCATCCCCCGCCACAACCAAACAACTTTTTTTACATCATGTCTTGAAGTCAGTATATGGACCTGGGGTGAAGGAGGAGGGGTGTGAGGGTGATTTTCTACCCCCCACGAGACTGAATGCCCACAGCCCGGGGACATTTGACCCCATATGTCCGGCTGGGTGGTACGCCTCTCCTGTTGGCTTGTCTGGACTCAGAGGAGTTCAACTGTATTTGGGATGGTCCTGTAAGTCCTTTGCAGCAGAATAGCACAGCATTTTCATCTTTACAGAGGCTTTTGTGGTGAAGTCCATGAAAATTAATGTGAGAGTTTTAAAATGTGCTCGCCTCTAATTTGGAAGTCACAATCTTGAAGTCCTGCCAATGAACAGTTACCATGAAGTGATCATCCGCATGGACTGAATTAGATCTCTGTTTGCAGACATCTGCTGACCGAACAAGACATCATTAATATTTCCCTGTGCAAATGTCAGCACGCTGCCTGGGGATATTCACTGTCATGTAGATCAGTGTGCGAACGCAAGAGACTGCAGGCATGGGAGATGCATGATATCGTGTGCATGCTCTGTGACGTATGCATGTGCGTGTGAAAGAAATGGAGAAAGGGCGGATGGATTGGTTGATGTATGTGATGGTGCAAACATCGGAAAGGTGAGATGATCGGCTGCCATTCACATTAAATGTGGGCATCTTTCAGCATTTTATGCAAAGCTGAGACAGCCTGAAATCTTCAAGCCATTTATCACCCAGATCTGTCTGACTGTCTATTCAGCACATTTTGTTCATGCCCTTCCTCCCAAGAGCCCAAAATGGTGAACATGTTTTTCCCTTTCTCAATTTTGTCCTCTCAAAAGTCCTGTGTGGAAGATTAAGCTGAAAAAAATACAGCAAGCTGGAAAGCTTCGTGGAACTGTGCGGATTTGAACACAAGTCTCCCAAGTCCTAGCCTGACAGTCTACCACTACACCACACTTTCACACAGGACAGCAGCACACACCATGATCCCAGTGATAGGCAGTGCCACGGCCAAAGTTTATCACATGCACAAGAAAAGTCTTTGCATACCAATTGGCTTGCTGTGCAAAACATCTCTGTATTATTTGACTTCTGCATCAAAGGAGAGAGTTATTTCATTTTTAATATTAATCCAGAGCAGAGTGCAAGAAAAAAAAACATATGACCACAGTGGAAAAAAGCCAGAATGTTGTCACTTGGAGGGATGCGATAAATGGTTGCTTTCCTGATGGTTCACAATCATGCTCATCACAGAGGCTTTGCTGTTGGTTTGTTTAGATGTTGATACCTGTTTTTCTCCTCAGTGGGGACCCAGAGCAGCTTACAATATCATTGTCTCCTCCTTTTTACTCACAGTAACCCTGTGAGGTAGGCTAGTCCAGGAGAATATGACTTGCCCAAGGTCACCCAGCAAGGTTTAGACCTAAGTCTCCCAAATCCAAGTTTTATACTTTAAACCACAACACTATGCTATTTATGCTGGCTATCGGCCGTTGCCAGTAAGCCACGAGAGGTTGAGAATGAACCTGAGCTTCACACAGTTGTACTCCAGGGATCCAACAAACCCTTCTGGTCCTCCAAGAACATGTTGTGCAGAAGTGCCCTTAACCAAATCTTTAGATCTGTGTGTGGAAGAAAAGTGTTTTGCCTAGTAACAGCTCTGGCTGATAAAAAGGGATGCAAGTTGCTGAGTCACACATCTTTTTCTGCTGAAGAGTTCTGTGTTATTCGAAAACTGCATGCATTTCCAGCAACAGAAACCTGCCTGAAGGCATCCCCTTTCCATTCGCCTCCTCAGTGATGTAGGTGCTTCCAAATGGAAGAGAGGTTTGGGACGCTAAGGCAAACTGATGTGCACTGACTCCTGAGTAAATCCCTAGGCAGGTAGCTCCCATTTCAAAGGTTACTGTCATGCATATTTCTTGATGGACACCATTTGTAATCACAGGCGTTTGTATTTAAACTGAGCTGTTTGAAACATTTCCCACTGATGATTTTTTATTTATTTCATTTAAGTTAAGTTAATATCCTGCCCTCTCTGGCCAAAACACCATGCTCAGGGAAGCTAACAAACTTTAGTAATCCACCCAACAACCCTGCAGAGTAGATCCGTAAGAAAGCTACCAACATTCCAAGAAAAGCAGATGCTGACAGCACATCCCTTCTTGGAAGTGAATGCAAAAAAAAAAACTAAGTGTGATCCTCATATGCTACAATAGAAGTACATTTTTTAAAAATCTCCAATGCTGTTTAAGAGGATATTGACAATCACATATTTGAATGACTCCCTGGATTTTCTCTAATGTGGGGCTACGCTCATCTCTGTTAATCAACACAACCCTCGTGTGCGGCTGTGAGAAAGGCAAACTGTTTTTGTGTCACACATAAACATACTTCTTTGCCAGGCCTCTCATCACACCATCTGTGAGCAAGGAAAACTATTTATTTTTGTACTATCGTTTAGACAACGGGTGCTGTCTTAAAGGCAACTAGCACGAGAATATAAAAATACAGCTGAAATTAAAAGCAAATGGACGCTAAAACAAACAAGCAGATGGCAGAGCGGTTGAATTGGAGGGAGGCAATGGGAAGGCCTCTTGACGTCTTTGGCCTTGGAAACCCCATGGGGTTTGGATGGCAAAAAATCAAAGGGGTTTTTTTTTAAAAGAAAAAATAGGGAAACAATAACGCTGTGGCCAAGAGCACATGTAAATAAAACATGTCCCTTGGCACCAAAAACAGCTTGAGGAGTGGAGAGTCTACAGTGATAATGTACGTAAAACCCGTAGAGATGTTCAATGTATTGTTGAAGGCTTTCACGGATAGAATCACTGGAGCATTGTGGGGTTTCCGGGCTATATGGCCGTGTTCCAGTAGCATTTTCTCCTGACATTTCACCTGCATCTGTGGCTGGCATGAGAAGATGTCAGCCACAGATGCAGGTGAAAAGTCAGGAGAAAATGCTACTGGAACACGGCCATATAGCTTGTAAACCCCACAACACTCCTACGTAAAACCAATGTTAGCAAGTTCTGTAGGACTGCTCATTATTTGGTCATTTAATCTATGCAGTGGTTCTCCAAGTGTGCCCCAGGTCTTCTTGGGAAGGAGTGAAGCACCTTTAAGGAGGGTTGGATCCAGAGGCAGATGGAAGCTGCCTGCTTAAACCAAACCAGGCTGGGGCCAGGGTCCCCTGAAAGCCAAGCCTATCAACCCATGTTGGAGGGAGAGAGTAAATGATCTTCCTGGCATCCTCACTGCTGCTCTATTTGATCTTTGTGCTTCCTTCCAGTGATCTGTTTCTTATCCACCAGATTTTAGAAGAAGGTCAGGAATGCCTGGTTCTGCGCAAATGTCGCTTGGGATTCATGCCCCATTCCACAGATTGTGGGAACCCAACTGCAGGGCAGGATTTTTCTGCGACCTCATCTGGAGAATACTTGGTGGGACCATAAAGAAGCTTTATGGAGCAGCAGCAGCATTGTGGTTAAGAGCAGGTGCACTTGAATCTGGAGAACCGGGTTCGGTTCCCTGCTCTGCCACTTGAGCTGTGGAGGCTTATCTGGGGAACCAGATTAGACTGTGCCAACTGGGGAGATCTCTCAGCCCCACCCACCACACAGGGTATTTGTTGTGGGGGGGGGGAGGGAAAGGAGATTGTAAGCCCCTTTGAGTCTCCTTACAGGAGAGAAATGGGGGTTATAAATCCAAAGTCTTCTTTTTCTTCTTTAAACTGAATCGGGCCATGGGCTCATCAAAGTCAAGGGTGTCAACTCGGCCCGGCAGCCGCTCCCCGGGGTCTCAGGCGGACCTGAGCCTGAACTGGGGATGCCGAACCGGGGATCGACCCCGGGACCTTTTGCCTGCTGCTCCTCTGCACAGGGAGGGAGAGGAGGCTGCTCTTTCAGGGACCATCGGTCCGGATCTCAAATTGGGGGGAAGGGGAGTTGCTCAACCAGGTTGGAGAAAAACACTGCCTAGGAATAGAAAGCGCAGCCTGCCAAATGCGAGCGGCCAAAAAGAGGGGGGGGATTGCAAAAACTCTTGAGAAAGACAAACTGTCCGAAGCTCCGACTTGGCGCTCCAGGGGAAGGGATGCTGCCGCGGGGCATCCCCCTGGTGCCAGAGCCCCCCTTCCCCCAGAGATGCCCGCTCGCTCGCCCGCCCTTACCTGCCCTGGCCCGGGGAAGTCCGCGCAGCAGGAGGGCCAGCAAGCAGATCAGGTGGCCGCGGAGTCCCCGGGGCTTCGCCATCGTCCGCGCTCCAGGAGGGGGACTCCGGCCGCCGCTCGCGAACTCCTCGGGCCGGCTGCGAGCCAGCGCCCAGCCCCGGGAGCCGCCCCGCCCCGCGCCCTCCCCCGGCGCCAAGCGGAGAGGGAGGGGAGCGAAAGGGACGGGAGGGGAGAGGCCGGAGCGGGGCTTCCCTTGAACCGGGCCCGCGATCAGGGAGGGAGGGGAGGCTGCCGGGCAGCCCCCTGGCGGATGCGGGCCCAGCGAACCTCGCCCACGACGCGCCCCCCCCCCCGCGTGCCTGTTCGCGGGACACCCCCGGGCGCTGACGCCCGATTCCTCTCCGCTAGACTGGCTCCCCCACAAAGGGTCGTCGGGCCCCTTCGCATGCTTCCTCGCAAGTCAGTGGGACTCGCTCCCAGGTGAGCGTGTAAGGAAGGCAGCCCCCTTGTCAAAGCTAAGCAGGTCTTGGTCAGGACTATGCGGGGGGGGGGGGAGGGGGATATCCTGTGGGAATCCTAGGCAGGGAATCCTAGGAAGGGGGGGAAGCAAGCAGGGGCTACCTAGGCAAACTGGCGCCCGGGACAAAACCTGAGTTTGGCGTCCCCCTCCCTGCCCCGGCGTATGGGCTGCCACCCTCCCCCACCATGACCAAACAATGATTTTTTACCAGCTCACAAAACACCTCCCCCTCCCATCAAAACATACATGGTTCTCTCCCCACCAACTGTTTTCCTAATTTCCTAATCACAAAAACCCTATGAGGTAGGTTGTTAGCCTGAGAAACAACTCCAAGCCAGTGCAAGTGGGTATTAAGCACGTAAATCTCTCACAAATCACCCCCAGCAAAACATTTACCAAACTAATGTCAGCATCATCTCTCACAAAACACCTCCAGTTGAATCCACCCCCAAACAGCATCACTTTCAAAGGTGTTTAAACTAGGGAGCTCAGATTCTTCTTTTAAACCTACCTTAAAGGGAGAATCAGGGGTCCCCAGTTAAAACAAAATTGAAAGTGATGCTGTTTGGGGTTGGATTCTCCACCACCCTGAAACAGCATCACTTTTGAGAGTTGGAGATTCAGATGAAACAAATAGCAGATTCAGATGGAATCTGGGCAAAAATTGTCCGATTATGTCCTGCCCAAATATGAACAAATGCGAATGCAAGGTATTTGGGTTTGGGGGGGGGGTATTTTTGGTGTTTTTTTTCGGCCTGCAGAGAGCGCATTTTTAAAGCTAGCAGCGCCATGATTTCAGGGCATCATCCAGAGACTGCTCTGATTATACCACCTGAGTTTGGCGATGTTTGGTTCAGGGGCAGCAAAGTTATGGACGCCCAAATGGAATGCCCACATCCCCATTGTTTTCAATGGGAGCTAACCTGAGATGGGGGCTACCCATTTGAGGGACCATAACTTTGGTCCCCCTGAACGTAACTTCACCAAACTTGGGTAGCATCATAAGAATAGTTAACAGATGATACCCTGAAATTTTGGTGTCACTAGCTTTAAAAATGCGCCCCCTGGAGGCCGGAACATGAAAAAACACTTAAAATGTTTAAAAAACCACAAACGACCCTGAAATGTTGGCGCCCCCCCTCGTGACCAAATGAGGGGCACCCGGGGACATAGGGTACCCCCTGTCCCTAGGCAGGAATGCCACTGGAAGCAAGGAATGGTGGCACAGAAAATGTGGGAAGAAGATTGCTCTGAAGGCGGGGGGAGGGGGCTCTCTAGATCACGACCCAGGGGACTGCAAGACGTCGTCTTTGAAACTGACAAGCAGCACTCTTTTCATGGGGGTTTGGGCGGATTGACACGGGGGAAGGGGTATAGCTGGGCCAGCTGATTTATGGCTTTTAGGGTTTTCAAGACAAGAGACATTCAGAGGTGGTTTGCCACTGCCTGCCTTGGAATCTGTTGGTAATTTGCAAGAGTCTGTCACACTTCGGACATGAAAGGGTTAACTCAACAGAATCTCTGCCTGGTGTGCCTTGGAGATCGCCCATCCGGATCCTAACCAAGGCCAACCCTGCTTGGCTTCTGAGATCGGGTGAGGTCAGGTGATCCGCTCTCCCTCCGCGACGGGTTCCTAGCAAAGAAATCCTATGGATCTGGGTGGAAATTACTTTCAAATAAACAGGACTGCACGGAGATCAGATGCTCAACACACTCCCCTGTTCATGAATATAATCTGTCTTGACCCCCAGCCGCTCCCCTCATTCATATACACAAAAGGACGCCATCCAGCACTCGCAGCGAGAACTGCACACTTCCCTGGGTTTTCTTTCCAGCTGTGCACACCCAGAACTTAATTCCTGAACTAACTGGGGCCAGGGCTCAAGAATGCCTGGATGCCGCAACCCCAGAAGCCCCCAGCCAAAGTTTGTTTGGAAGGCAGCCCGCTTGTCAAAGCTAAACAGGTCTTGGTCTGGACTATGCCTGGGGGGAAGAGCCTGTGGGAATCCTAGGCAGGGGAAAAGCAAAGAAAATGTGGCAAGAAGATTAGTTCTGCATGGGTGCGTGTGGCATGCCTTTTCTGAGACAAGTTCTCTGGCATGCTCAAAGGTCCTTTCTTGTTTATGTCACTGAACGGGGACTCAAACGGCCATGAAACATTTTCCCCCTCTCCATTTTATCATCACAACAGTCTTGTGAGGTAGGTCAGGCTAAGAGAGTGTGACGCCCCCAAAGTCACCCAGCAAGCTTCCATGCTGGAGTGGGGATTTGAACCTGGGTTTTCTGGATCCTAGTTTGACGTTGTAACCTTTACCCCACCCTGGGTTTTTTTTTCTGCAGTGACAACATATCCCAAACCTGGACAGTGGGAAAATGTCCCAGGATTTGCCTTTAGTGGTGCTACATGCTGACACACAGACAACTCCTCTTTGACTCTTTCTCTCTCACACAGGTAGATATTCCCCTGTTTCTCACACCAATGGCTATGGCTGGTGACGCTTGGCTAGCTCAGTTTCAAGGTCCTAGGCAGGGTGGCCAACTTCCAGTCAACCATATCGAAAGGGTGGAGCAAGTCCCCCAGTGATGGAGGAGGGAAAACAAGAATCTGCACCAACCTGGCTAAAAGTGTGTCAGCACCATGCATTGCACACATACAAAATCACAGTTCTTCAATCAAGTCCCACCAAACACTATGAGATATATTTCTCATTCCTTCCTGGATCAAATTAAAGAATCAAATACAAGGTATTGCAGCTGCGTATAAACGAAGCAACAAAGCACAATAGGCCACCAAAGCTCAAACCGCAGCTATACAAACATTTTAAAGCACAGGTGTCAAACTCGCAGCCCTCCAGATATTATGGACTACAGTTCCCATCATCCCCTGCCAGCATGATGCTCAGGGGATGATGGGAACTGTAGTCCATAAAATCTGATGATGGGAACTGTAGTCCATAAAACACCTATGTTTTAAAGGGACCACACTCCTAGTGAGCCAGGGCAATAACAGCCCTGATTTTGGATTGTAATATGGCTGCTTATTCTTTGGGTTGTCGGAAGGTCAAGTCAGCGGCAGGAGAGTTGCAGTCTGACCTCTAGTTCAGCAGGGGGCTCGACAGCTCTCAGTCCAAGTGCCAGATTCTAGAACGGCAGAGCCAGCAGGACATACTTCGCAGTTACCCCTCTCCTTGTCTTGTAGATTTGAAGGGCTACTGAGGGTGGTAATCCTGAAATCCTGCTACCCTTAAAGTTTGCTGATTGGGAAGGTTGGAGGTGTGTGTGTGTGGGGGGGGGAGCCTTTAGCTCAGGCCTGCCGGGACATGGTTTGGAAAAACTGAGGAATGAAAGCTATGCGACACAGCCTGTTTCCCTCCTGACCCAACCGGGAAGGAGAGCTAAAGAAGGCCCTGCAGCACCCACAGTTGACTATTCATGAAGAACAGTGCCAAGTTTGAGGAGGAGACCTCCAAGAGCGGGTCTTCTATGTCCCGCCTCACCTCGGCTCTCAATCAACACTTTTGATTACTCCTCTCAATCAATGCCACAGGGCTCCTTTGCTTGCAATATAGCCACGGGTTAACATTTCTATATATATAAAAATCTATCAGTGAGTTTTTCTGCTGACAGGTAATCTCCCAAACTACTGGACCGATTGCTTTGAAATTTTCACACAACGTCGCATTCACGTACGGCCAGGTTTCCATACTTTTTCCACACCTCCTGTTGTGTACATGTCACTGTGCCAGTTATTGTGTACATGCCACACCTGTGACAATTGGAACCACAGTTCTGTTCAGCGCCATCTGCTGGCCGTCAAATCAACACCCTCTGATACAAGGGAACCAACCATGCCTTCCTTGAGAACCACTGCCTTATGGAGTGAAAGGAATGGGGCCCGCCATCTGGACATGACCCACCCCCTAGCGGAGGAAGGGGAAGGTGAGGGAGGGTCTGGGGGTTTGCTGGACCAAATGCTCTGAAATTTGAACACAACATAGCTCATGCCTCCCAGCATGTTTTAAGCTAGGTAATTCGCCTGCAAGGGAAGGGAGTGAAAGGGACAGGGTCTGCCGCCTGGACATGGCCCACCCACCCTAGCAGAGGAAAGGGAACGTTAGGGAGGGACGGGGCTGGGTGCCATGCAAGGGAGAGGGAGAGAGGGAGGGGAGCAAGGGTCCCCTTGCCCCTCCCCTCCCTTGCAATCATTGTGCAATGACACATGTTCGAACCGTTCGCTTCCCCTTTTCTTTCTTTTCCACTTCACCAGACTAGCCACAGCAACTAGCCACTAGTTTATCATAGAAACATAAAGTTGGAAGAGATCCCAAGGGCCATCAAGTCCAATCCTCTGCAATACAGGAACACATAAAGTACTCCTGACAGATGGCCATCCAGCCTCTGTTTAAAAACCTCCCAAGGAGATTCCACCACACTCTGAGGTAGTGTATTCCACCATTTGGACACCTCTTACTGTCAGGAAGTTTTACCTGATGTTTAGGCGGAATCTCTTTTCCTTCCCCTTGAGCCCACTACTCCTGGAGCAACAGAAAACAAGCTTGCTCCCTCACCAACATGATATCCCTTCAAATATCTTGTGTTTTTGTGTTACGTAGCTTGAAGTACCTCCAGCCCAGCAAGTTGACTTCCTCCTTTAAGTTTTTCTAACCACAAGACTGGTTCCAGTCCTGAGGCTTCCCTGGAGTAGCCTTTGCCAGTGGTCTAGGCCCAAGAAGATGAGGTACCATGCTGCATGTACAGCAGCACTGGCGCAATGCCCATTGGGCAAGGTGGGCAGCTGCCCAGGGCATCACCTTGTGGGGGGCATCAAAATGCTGGCTTCGTTTTGGGGTATTTTAGTGGCTTTCCATTTTTGGCCTGCAGGGGGCGCGGTTTTTAGGCTAGCGGCACCAATATTTCAGCGTATCATCAGGAGACTGTCCTTATGCTACCTCCCAGGTTTGGTGAGGTTTGGTTCAGGGGGTCCAAAGTTATGGACTCTCAAAGGGGGTGCCCCTATCCCCCATTGTTTCCAATGGGAGCTAATAGGAGATGGGGGCTACAGTTTTGAGGGTCCATAACTTTGGCCCCCCTGAACCAAACTGCACCGAGCCTGGGGGGTATCATCAGGGCAGTCTCCTGATGGGGCCCTCGAGCTTTGAGATTGTGCTCTCTAGAAATGTGCCTCTCACAGTTGCAATTCCTGGAGTTGAGATTAGTAATGTAGAAAACTCATCGAAAGTTAACAAGATTCTTGGGCAAATTTCTGGATGTTCTGGGGGGTGCATTTTTGGATGTTTTGGCAACCAAAATTTTCAGGGTATCATCTGGGAGATGATGGCACCTCCCTAAGTTTGGTTCATTTGGTTCAGGGGTTCCAAAGTTATGGACCCTCAAAACTGTAGCCCCATCTCCTTAGCAAAGAATGGGGGATGGGGCACTCCTTTGAGGGTCCATAACTTTGGGACCCCCCTAAACCAAACTGCACCAAACTTCTTTGGGAGTACCCATAAGGACAGTTTCCAGATGATACCCCTGGAAATTTTGGTGCTGTTACATCCAAAAATGCGCCCCCTGCGGGAACATCCCTGAAATTTGCCCAAGAATCTTTGTTCTGCATTGAGTTTTCTGCATTGCTGTCAATGGGGGTTGCAGGGTGGGGGGGACATTTCTGAAGGCACAGTCTCAAAACTTTCAGGGTCTCATCAGGAGACTGTCCTGATGATACCCCCCAGGCTCGGTGCAGTTTGGTTCAGGGGGGCCAAAGTTATGGACCCTCAAAACTGTAGCCCCCATCTCCTATTAGCTCCCATTTGAAACAATGGGGGATGGGGCACCCCCTTTGGGAGTCCATAACTTTGGACTCCTTGAACCAAACCTCACCAAACCTGGGGAGTAGCATAAGGACAGTCTCCTGATGATATGCTGAAATTATGGTGCTGATATGTCTAAAAAGGCACCCCCTGCAGGCACCAATGTCCTGGTGCAAAAAAAATTTGGTCGTGGTGGAGTGGCCACCCATGGGGGGGGGCATCCAACTCAGGTTTTGCCCAGGGCTACAGTTTGCCCAGGGCTGCCTCGTTACGCCCCTGTACAGCAGAGTGAATTTGCCAAAGATTTGTCCATGGCAAGATGGTCACAGCATGGACAGAGACCCCTCGCACTGATTTTTCTTTGGAATCATAGAGTTGGAAGAGACCCAAGGGCCATCAAGTCCAACCCCCTGCAATGCAGGAACACACAGTCAAAGCACTACTGACCCAGCTCCTGTGTCTTTAAAAGTAGCCCCTCCCACTTTGCCATGAAGCTTGGTGTGTGATCCTGGGATAGTGTGATAAAATAGACAAAAGGAGGGATGGCTTCACTCAATTAGGAATGGAATTGTGGAGTCTGCTGCCAGTGGATGTAATAATGAGCACTAGTAGAGATGAGGCAGTGTGGTGAATGGTTAGAGAGCCACTTGGCTCTGGGAGGCCCAGATTAAATCTCCCACCTTGCCATGGTTGGTCCTTGGGTAAACTTGGGCCAGTCTCATACTCTCAGGGACAAATTAGATGGCCAGCCACAAGAGCGCTACTGCCATGTGATTTTAAAACACAGCAAGAGACTTATCCTGGTTGGTTCTGCATCACTATGCTCCAGGGTTTCCAGCTCTGGATTGGAAAACAGCTGGAGTTTTTTGGGTGGAGGGGGATCTTGGGGATGGGGAGGGAGCTCAGCAAGGTTCATTCAGTCCATCCTCTGATGCAGCCATGTTCTCCAGGGGGACTAATCTCCGTCTCTAGAAATCAGTTGCAATGGTAGGAAATCTCCAGATCCTATTCGGAGGCTGACAGCCCTAATGATCTCTCACCCCCAAGAGGTGGTGAAAAAGCCTTTGGATATATGCAGTCATTTTGGCACTGGATAAGGCCAAGGGAAGAGGAGGAGGAGGTTTGGATTTATATTCCCTTTCTCTCCCGTAAGGAGACTTAAAAGGGGCTTAAAATCTCCTTTCCCTCCCTCACCCCCCACAACAAACACCCTGTGAGGTGGGTGGGGCTGAGAGAGCTCCAAAGAACTGTGATGAGCCCAAGGTCACCCAGCTGGCATGTGTTGGAGTGCACAAGCTAATCTAGTTCATCAGATAAGCCTCCACAGCTGAAGTGGCAGAGCAGGGAATCAAACCCGGTTCTCCAGATTCGAGTGCACCTGCTCTTAACCACCACACCACACTGATGTGTCAGCCTGCTGTGCTGCAGACCTATGCATGATCCAGCCCTCACAATATTTGTAAATCACTTCAAAGTGGCAGCGGCAACCCCACAGTGGCCTTGAGGTGGCCTTCACATCTAGTTTGGCCTTCAGCCTCACTTGTCTCACAGGCTTGTTGGGAGTATAAAACGGAAGAGAGGAGAATCACATAAGTAGCTTTGAGTCCACAATGGGGAGAAAGGACGGGTGTAAACGGAATAAATAAACCCACAAATAAATAAATGAAGAGAATCAAGATAATAGCCACGACTGAAGGGAACCTCCACGCCCCCAAGTGGTGAACCTCTGAATAGCATTGCTAGGAGGCAATATCAGGGAGAGGCGTAGACCCCTGTTTTCTTGCAAAAGGGGCTACCGATTTGGCTGCTCCGTGAAGCAACATGCAACGCTGGTTGGGCCACTGGTCTGATTCAGCAAGGCAGCTCTTATGTTCCCTCACTCTCACCATAACCTCCCACACAGGACTGTTATAAGGACAACACTGGACTGTTATAAGGACAAATGCACACATCAGCTCCTTGAAGAAAGATTGACAAATTCCTGGAGATTTGAGAGCAGGGCCTGGGGAAGACAGGGACTCCAGCAGGGTACAATAAAAATGCACAGGCAGAGGTTGTGAAATGCAGGCTGAGAAATTCCTAGAGATTAGGGGGTAGACCCTGAGAGGACAGGGAACTCAGTAGAGCACAATGGCACAGAGCCCACCCTCTAAAGCATCCATTTTCTTTGCGGGAATTGATTTCTTTAGTCTGGAGATCAGCTGTAATTCCAGGATAATTCCAGGCCCCACCTGGAGACTGGCATCCTGGTCTCTAATGGGCTCTGTCCCAATTGCCTGCCTTCCATCCCTGCCAGCAGCTCCACTGAGCTTTCACATGGAGAGCCAGCCATGAAACCCCTGCCAGCAGGAAGACTGGGACAGTTCCAGCCCGGGGGCTGAGGGATGTTACTCTAGATACAGCTGTAAATATTTCCTGGGAAAATGAAAAATCTGGGTCAGCAATTTCCGAGTAGAGCCAGTGTGTCATGTCATGAGGCCACAGGGTGACTCAGCCTAGTTCCAAGGAAGGAAGGTTGTGGGGGGAACAGCCACCCCCAAAGCCCAGAGAGATCCAAAGCTCCAACAGTTTTTGTCTCAACAAAAGTTGCTCCATATGCTGGACCAGGAGGGAGAAGAGATAATCCTGAGATAACTCTGATAACTCATAGACATTTTGTGTGGAATATTGGCCAGGCTTTCATCGGGCGAATTCAGGTTCAAATCTGCACTCTGCAGCGGAAACATACCGGGAAACCTTGGGATTATAAGTCGCTCGCTCACCATGACCTACCTCAAAGGGTTGTTGTGGGGATGGCGTGGAGAAAGGGAGAGTGTTGTAAGCCACTTTGGGACCCCGTTGGGAAGAAAAGTGTGACATGAATGAAGTAAAATAAATAAACCTCAACCATAGTGCAGGGGAAGGTGGCCAACTCTGCCTTGGACTGACTTGGAGGTATTACTTAAGGGAGGTCAGTTCCCTTAAGTAATTTTTCCTGGGCAAGCCCCACCATGGAGGGAAGGAGGGAGAGGTGGAGCTGCAAGTGGGTGGAGGCTCAATAACCAATTTCAATTTGGTTCTGCATCCTATGCAACAGGGCCATGCCCTTTAATTAATTAGTTCATTCGCACCCAGCCTTCCTCTCCAACAGGGAAACCAAAACAGCATACATCTTTCTCTTCTCCTTCATTTTATCCTCACCACTGGGCTGAGAGCATGGGACTGGCCCAAGATCACCAGCAAGCTTGCATGGCATGAATGGGGATTCAAACTCCCAGATTCTAGCCTGACACTCTTTAACCACTACACCACATTGGTTCTCAATGCAGCCTGTTGCTGAATAACTGCTATTTATTTCACAACGCTCAGCATGAAAAGTCAAAGAGAAGCTTGTTAGGTGTTAACTGACCTAAGATTCTTGCATTTTATGCTGGGGTGAGGGAAAATACCATGGGAGTTGCTTTGCAGGGGAGTCCCAAGAAACACAATAAGTTCAGAAGTGAGGTTTACTTCAAAATCAGAAAACTGCCATCCCATATTATCAGGTAACAAGCTAACCTGGAATGGGTCTTTGTTCCATGCAGAGAGTACAGTTGTAATACAAGAACTATCTAGAGGAGAACTGTTTTTGCTCCTGAATGCAAATTCTGGCAGTTTGGGTACTATGAAAATAGTACCCAATAGTTTCCTCACCAGAACAGGGGTGGATGTGCAGTGTGGCAAAGATTGGGGGGTGGGTGGGGAAGAGAGCTAAATATGCAGTTCCTAGTCTGTGGCTGATAAGTCATGACCAAGTAGGGTTACCAGTGTCCCCTAGAATTACAACTGATCTCCAGAGAGCAATTTTCCTGGTGGAAAAAAATGGCAGTTTCAGAGGATGGACTCTACAGCATCAATCTCCAAACTCCGCCTTCCCCTAGCACCATCCCCAGAACTCCAGGAATTTCACAAACCAAAGTTGGCAACCTTTAAACCAATAATTGAGTTCAGTTCTCACTGAGACAGCCAACTTGTCTGGCCACTACCATTTCAAATTGAAGGGGGAGCTCTCATGACTGAAGGTTCCCCAATACTACCCCCACCCCACCCCCACCCCAAAAAGTTCACATAGAAAACAGGTGCTCCAGAGAGAAGATTAGGCCAGAAAGCTGAACCCTTCTTACTGCCATCTAGTTTTCTAAAGAAATTTTATACATGGTCAAAGATTTTCACGGCTGGAATCAACTGACTGTTGTGGGTTTCCTGAGTGACTGTGGTCTGGTAGTTTTAGTTCCTAGCATTTTACCCGCGTCTATTTCTGACATCTTCAGAGGCATGTCACGGGGACAGGATGAAACAGCACACTGAAATTAAATGTGAGCACTAAGTCTGTGGTGCCCTGACCTGGATGGCCCAGGCTAGCCTGACCTCGTCAGAAGCTAAGCAGGGTCGACCCTGGAACGTACTTGGAAGGGAGATCACCCAAGAACACCAGGGTTGCTGCACAGAGGAAGGCAATGGCAAAACCACCTGTTAATCTTGTGCGTGAAAACCCTACTGGGTTACTATAAGACAGCTGCGACTTGATGGTGCTTTATACATATGCACACATGCAAGTCTGTGGTGATGAGGAAGATGGACAGAAATGTCAGCTGAAATTGCAAACATGTGTGTTCCCCCCCTCAAGTAACCAGCCCTCAAGGCAGTCCCCAATATGCATTCTTCACTAGTGGATTTCTGTTTGGTTCAGCTGGCAGAAGTGGGTGGAACCTTACAGCGACACAGACATAGGCCAAACTAATTCAGATGTTTGCCAAATGCTGGATGGAGACGTTCACATGGTGTGGAGAAACAGTAGGAATCATCTGGGAAGCAGAAGTGGTTAGGAAGGAAGGAAGGAAGGAAGGAAGGAAGGAAGGAAGGAAGGAAGGAAGGAAGGAAGGAAGGAAGGAAGGAAGGAAGGAAGGAAGGAAGGAAGGAAGGAAGGAAGGAAGGAAGGAAGCTCATTACTGTACTGGGACATAACACTTGACACTCTAATTAGTCTGGTTTTCTCTTTTCTTACAGTGTATTCCAAACAGAAGCAAGCTTTTCTGATTCCACTATAGTCAATGGTTCTAAAAGGGTCATTGTTGTGGTACATCGCCATCTAGTGATTTGAGAAAGACTCTGCATAAACAAGAATTTGGTCCTTTTTGCTGGTGCTTTATGATAATGTTTGAAAATTCCAGCAAAAGAGCCATATTCATCTAATCCCTCTATTCTGACTCTCCCGTGGAAGGAAGGAAGGAAGGAAGGAAGGAAGGAAGGAAGGAAGGAAGGAAGGAAGGAAGGAAGGAAGGAGGGGAGGAGGACCGAGGAGGAGTGGAGGAGGACCCGGAGGAAGGAGGAGGAGGAGGAAGGAAGGAAGGAAGGAGGGAATGGAAGGAAAGAGGTGGAGGAAGGAAGCCGAAATGAGGAAGGAATGGAATGGAAGGAGGAGGAGGTGGAGGAATGGAATGGAAGGAAGGAAGGAAGGAAGGAAATGGAAGGAAGGAGGAAGGAGGAAGTGGAAGGAGGAGTGGAGGGAGTGGAGGAAAGAGGAAGGAAGGAAGGAAGGAAGGAAGGAAGGAAGGAAGGAAGGAAGGAAGGCAGGAAGGAAGGAAGGAAGGAAGGAAGGAAGGAAGGAAGGAGTGGAAGGAAGGAAGTGAGTGGAAGGAAGGAAGGAAGGAAGGGAAGGAAGGAAGGAAGGAGCAAGGGATGGAGGGATGGATCGGAAGGAAGGAATGGAAGGAGGCAGGCAGGCAGAAACAGGCAGGCAGGCAGGTGGTGAAGGAAAGGAAGGAAGGAATGGAAGGGAAGGAAGGAAGGAAGGAAGGAAGGAGGGGAAGGAAGGAAGGAAGGAAGGAAGGGCAAGGAAGGACGGACGGATCGGACTTTGGACGGACGGACGGACGGGACGGACGAGGAGGGAGGGAAGGAAGGAGGGAAGGAAGGAGGGAAGGAAGGAAGGAGGGAGGGAAGGAGGGAAGGAAGGAAGGGGGGAGGGATGGAAGGAGGGAAGGAAGGAAGGGGGGAGGGAGGGAGGGAGGGAGGGAAGGAAAGGGGGAGGGAGGGAGGGAGGGAAGGAAGGAAGGAAGGAAGGAAGGAAGGAAGGAAGGAAGGAATTGGGAAGGAAGGAAGGAAGGAAGGAAGGAAGGAAGGAAGGAAGGAAGGAAGGGAGGGAGGGAAGGAGGGAAGGAAGGGAGGGAGGGAAGGAGGGAGGGAAGGAGGGAGGGAAGGGAGGGAAGGAGGGAAGGGAGGGAAGGGAAGGGAGGAGGGAAGGGAGGGAAGGAAGGAGGGAAGGGAGGGAGGGAAGGAAGGAAGGAAGGAGGGAAGGAAGGAAGGAAGGAAGGAAGGAAGGAAGGAAGGAGCCGAGGATCTCCTGGAATTACAGTTCCTCTCAAGATTACAGGTAAGGAAAGCTAAGCTAAAATTTTATTGTAAGCAGTCATAAGTCATAACAACACAAGAACAAAAGTTATATAAACAATGCTCACAGATATTAGAATAACGCATATATTTAAAAATATAGATAAAATTCAACAAAAACTGTTATATAACAATATAATGAGACTATCAAAAGACACTGATTTACAAAGTTATAACACTTTCTGGATATATACATTTTGATTGGTGGTGTAGTGGTTAAGAGCAGTGGATTCAGATCTGCAGAACCAGGTTTGATTCCCCACTCCTACACATGAAGCCTGCTATGTGACTCTGGGCCAGTCAGAGATCTCTCAAAACTCTCGCAGCCCCACCTGCCTCACAGGGTGTCTATTGTGGAAGGAGAAGGGAAGGAGCTTGTAAGCTGCTTTGAAATTCTTTATTGTGGAGAAAAGCGGGGTATAAATCCAAACTCTTCCTCTTTAGCTCATAGCTTTCTAGCTGCCGAGGAGAAAAGTGATACCCTTTCAGAGATAAATGGGTCATCATGTGGTAACGAAAAAGAGAGCTTCTCTAAATCAGACCGGGATAACATTTTGGGATAACATTCTAATTTGGAGGAACCGGGTTTGATTCCCTGCTCTGCCGCTTGAGCAGTTGAGGCTTATCTGAGGAATTCAGATTAGCCTGTGCACTCCCACACATGCCAGCTGGGTGACCTTAGGCTAGTCACTGTTCTTCTGAGCTCTCTCAGCCCCACCCGCCTTACAGGGTGTTTGTTGTGAGGGGGGAAGGGTAAGGAGTTTGTAAGCCCCTTTGAGTCTCCTATGGGAGAGAAAGGGGGGATATAAATCCAAACTCTTCTCCTTCTTGGCAAGACATTTAACTATGGGCTCTTTATATAGAGGCAGAATAAAGCATAAGTGGGACCTGGGGATCCTTTGGAATTACAGCTCATCTTCAGACTACAGATCAATTCCCCAGGAAAAATGGCTGCTCTTGAGAGTAGACTGTATGGCATTATAACCCACTGTGGTCTCTGCCCTCCACAGGCTCCATCCTGAAATCTCCAGGAATTGCCCAATCTGGATCTGGTAACCCTACCTCCTCCATCCCCCACTGGTGGCCAAGGGGGACTTGGCCACCTACCTCCAAGAGAAGTGAATATTCTGAAGAACCCCTCCCGGTGCAGAACCCTTTCTTATGATAGAGAAGGGTTGCAGACAAAGGTTGTGGTAGGATGTGGTAGGATACAAGGCAGTCAACACTTGGGATCCACACGGATATAGACTATGCTGATTTTACTTTCTTTCAAGGTCACCCAGCAAGCTTCTATGATGCAACTGGGGATTTAAACCTGGGTTTCCCAGATCCGAGTCCAACACCTGAACCACTGTATAACACTGACTCTTTCTGGAAAGCTTACACTCTAGAAATCTGGTTGGTCTCAAAGGTGCTACTGGACTCAGATCTTGCTGTTCTACCGAAGATGAACACTGCCACACACCTGAAAGAATATATATAGATATAGCTAAAGACATAGAAACAACATACATGTGTGTGCACACTTATGGGTTTCTGGGATTTTTTTTTCTTTTTTAGACAGTGTACAGTGTTGGAGGGAGAAAGAAGGGTTGGGGAGGAGACAGAGTAATCTAACCACCAGATCAGATCAAGTTCAGCGTATATCAAACTACATAACAGGCCAGGAGGCCAAGCATGGCAGAGAGCAGCACACATCTGCAGGCTGATAAACCTCTCTAAGAATCTCCATCCAGGCTTTAAAGGGGTGACGGTCCTCTGCCCTGAAGGAACCGGCCGCTGTCCCCACCCACCCCAGCCCTGTCACTAGCTCAGGTGTCCCTGCGGCTGATCCCTGAGTCACATGTTAGAACTCTTGTCATTCTCTGCTCTGATCCCTTCACACTTCATTCTCTGCAGCTCAGCCATGGCCTCTGCATCTCCACGCACGGTCCTGATCACCGGCTGCTCCTCAGGCATTGGCCTGCGCATAGCTGTGCAACTGGCGCAGGATCCAGGCAGGCGTTACCACGGTGAGGCTGCTGGGGCATACAAAAGGAAGTGGGCTCGCTTTAGGGGGAGGGGGGAAGGTGTGGCTCTCGAGTGGCTCTCGAGTGGCTCTCTTTGGCCTGGTGTGTGTCGGCTGCTTGCTGATAGTGACAACTATGTGGGTGGGGAGGTCAGGTGGGGTTCCTAAAATGGGCAGAAAGAATTGGGATGCCTGAGAGCTCTCCTGTTGCACCTCTCGATGCTCAACTTGTAAAAAAAATTAATTAGACAGTTAAAGAGACGCAGCCTGGAATTTCCTGCTTTTTTGACAGCCGGTCTACTCAGAATCCTACTGAAGTCTACTCAATAGGGGTTTACACTCAGGAAAGCGTTTTTAGGATACCATTTTTAGTTTGGCATTTATACCCTGCCTTTGGGAACCTGGAGTGGCTTACAACATCCTCCTCTCCTCCAATTTATCCTCACAATGACCCCAAACAGCCCAAAACTTCCATGGCAGAAACTCTGCCTAGGGATCCATTGTAGCTTGGCACCTAGAGCACCCTGCTCACAGCACTCATCTTTGCCATTGTTTCATGCCCAGAGACACGCCTGGACATACAATCCAGCCAACCAGCACCTGAATTGCTCAGAGCGGCACTTGGCACCACTGACCTGCCTGCTTTGCCCGTAACAGTCCTACTTCCCTCAACTCACAGGCTTCCCTTAACTCACAGGCTCCCCCCCCCCCCATCCTGGCCACGCACCTTACAATCTCCTCCTTACACCATGCCCACAGTCTCCCAGCACCAGCACACAGATGGATGGGAGCAATGATGGGATTCAAATAATTTAACAACCGGTTCCAGTGGTGGGATTCAAATAATTTTAACAACTGGTTGTTTACATGCAATGTTTTAACAACCAGTTCTGCCGAAGTGGTGCGAACCTGCTGAATCCCCCCACTGGATGGGAGCCATTCCTTTTACCCAACAACTTGGCTGGCTACAAACTTGGGCACTGTCCAAAGGGCACTTGTGTAAGTAGCTCTCGAGGGTGGGGGGGAGAGATCTGAGATGGAGTGAAGTTTATCCAGCCTGGCTCTTCCTCCCCCCCCCCCCCCGCCATCTCCCTTCCCAATCGCAATCCCATCTATCCAGTTCTGTCTGTCTGTCAGAGGAGAGGTAATCTAAATATGAGTGAGCTCAAAAAGCCCCCAGAGGTCATTAACTGGCTCAGGAAGGCAGAGTCCAAAGGGCATCAGAGATAGAGAGTGAACCATGAGCTGCTGAGACAATGAAAGGTTGAGACAACATCCGTAGAGTTGCCAACCTCCAGGTCAGGCCTGGTGTTCTCCCAGAACTGCAACTGTTCTCCAGCCAATAGAGATTTGTTCCCCTGGAGAAAATGGCAGCTTGGAGGGAGGAGTCCATGGCACGACATCCCTGCCAAGCTCTCTCCCAAACTCTACCTTCCCCAGGCACTACCTCAAATTTCCAGAGTTGGCAACCCTAACTATTAGCCTTACAGACTTTTCCACCAGCACCTCCTCTCCCTCTGCATCACCTTAAACACGAGCCATGCACAGCAATGCAAACCCTGCATGCATGGAGACAGGCACCAACTTTGTGCTGCAGTATTGACAGATGTTGGATGTGGGTTTCCAAAGCAGTTAAAATCTATGTACATTCTTTTAAAAGCCATAATGGCTAACAACTTACGTACAACAGCCTAATGGAACCAACGTGGTGTAGTAGTTAAGAGCAGGTGCACTCTAATCTGGAGAACCAGATGTGTTTGCGCACTCCAACACATAACTTCAGTCACTTCCTTTTTATGGGTATTTAAACCAGGTGTGACCAGAGGTGCATGCCAAAGGGTAGAGGTCAAAGGACTCTTGGTACTCAGCCCCTCCTGCACAGTGTGCATCCCTAGGCAAGCTGGACCAGCTAAGATTTTTAATATGGTGGTGGGATGAGGGGTCAATCTTCCCTTTTTGTATTTTGAAAACTGCTCTGAGTCCCCACTGGGGTTAAAAATGGGGAGTAGAAATACTGGAACAAATAAAAAAGACCAAATATATGAGGTACTTACATTAGAAGAGTTTGGATTTATACTCCACCTTTCTCTCCTGTAAGGACACTCAAAGTGGCTTAGAAACTCCTTTCCCTTCCACTCCCCATACCTTGTGAGGTAGGTGGAGCTGAGAGAGTTCCAAAGAATGTGACTAGCCCGAGGTCATCCAGCAGGAATGTAGGAGTGCAGAAACACATTTGGTTCACCAAATAAGCCTCTGCCACTCAGGGAGGAGTGGGGAATCAAACCCGGTTGTCCAGATCATAATCCACCTGCTCTTAACCATTACACCATGCTGGCTCTCGTCATCCCTTCATGCCCTCCCTCTCATGATCTGCTGAAGTTCACAGAATCAGCATTGTTGTCAGATTGCTGCTATCTCATTCCTGCTTAAAAACTCCACAGAAGAATAGCCCAACATTTCCCGAGGAAGCTAGTTCCCCTTAGGAAATGCTCTGTTGGGAAACTTTTCCTAATGTTTAGCTGAAAACTCTTTTGATTTAATTTCAATCCCTTGGTTCTGCTCCGACCTTCTGGGGCCCAGAAGTCTGAAAAGAAACTCAAAACTACCTTGCTGGGTTAGACAAAGGATTCATCTACACCAGAACTCTGTTTAGAGAACAGTGACCAGCCAATGGCCTCTGGGAAACTCATAAAAGGACTGGGGCAGGGGTAGGGAACCTGCGGCTCGAGAGCCGCATGCGGCTCTTCTGCCCTTGCACTGCGGCTCCGAGCTGAGCCGCTGGCCCCATCCTTGCCTGCCCTGCAAGCAGCAGGGCAGGCGCACCAATTGCCCATGGCCGGCTGGCTTCCCCTCTCACCCGCCCCATTGGAGCTGGACGGGCGTTTTCCCAGTGGCCGGCGAGGCCGAGCCGCTAGCTTCATCCTTGGGCCACGCCGCGGGCTTCCCCTCTTGCCCACCCCGTTGGAGCGGGGCGGGCGCTTTCCTGGCGGCCAGCAATGCCGAGCCGCCAGCTTCATCCTTGCCCACCCTGCAGGCAGCAGGGCAGGCGCACCAATTGCTCGCAGCCGGCTGGGTCGCGCCGCGCCGCGCCACGCCACGGGCTTCCCCTTTTGCCCGCCCTGTTGGAGCAGGGTGGGCGCTTTCCCGGAGGCTGGCAAGGCCAAGCCGCCAGCTTCATCCTTGCCCGCCCTGCAATCAGCAGGGCGGGCGCATCAACTGCCCACGGCCAGCTGGGCCATGCTTCAGGCTTCCCCTCTCACCCGCCCCGTTGGAGCGGAATGGGCGCTTTCCCGGCGGCTGGCGAGGCTGAGCCTCCGGCTTCATCCTTGCCCACCCTGCAGACAGCAATTGCCCGCAGGCGGTTGGGCCGTACCGCAGGCTTCCCCTCTCGCCCGCCCCATTTGAGTGCTTTCCCGGCGGCTGGCGAGGCCAAGCTGCTGGCCCCATCCTTGCCCACTCTACAGGCAGCAGGGTGGATGCATCCATGCGCTTCTCAGAATGAGCGGAGTAAAAGGTTAAAAAAAAACCCAATATATACAGTGTTATCTTTATTTTAAATGTCAAAAATTATTTGCGGCTCCAAGTGTTTTCTTTTCCCGTGGAAAACGGGTCCAAATGGCTCTTTGAGTGTTAAAGGTTCCCTACCCCTAGACTAGGGTATGAAGATCGTTATAATGAGCAACTAATATTCAAAGGTATACTTCCCCTGCACATGGAGGTTCCATTAAATTATCATAAGTAAGAGCTGTTGAAAACTCTGTTCTCTGTATCTATACTATCATTTTAAAAAAAGCAATCTAAACTCGTTAGCAATACCCATGGCCATCACACAGACAGTATGTATAGCAAAAGTTTGCATTTGCAGTCATACTGATCAGTACATCCTGCATGCATCATATACAGATAGATACAGATAACCTTTAATGGCATAAGTTACAAAATTACAATAAAATACACAAATTAAAAGATAAAGTGCAAAGCAAAATTAAGATTGTTTGTTTATGACTGTGCATAAAAACCTGGCCATTTTCTCTAAAGCATCCCTGGATTCATTGTTTAATAGTCTTCTGCTGGTCTGTCCAGCACTCTAAGCCCATCAATACAGTTGAGAGGAACTTTGTTCTGGCCCAGTTATGGAGGGGACAATAATACAGAGCATGATGTACAGTTTCTGCAGTTTTCAACGTGCAGATGCAAGCATCATATACACGAAACATTGCTGGGCTTGTCATTACACATCGGAAACTCGTGAAACATTTTCAGATTTCTCCCAAATGCCCTTACCAAAGGGTTCTAATATTCTATGCTAATCTCCTAAACATTTTGCTTCCAGAAAAATCAGTTCTGATTATATTCAGTGATACAGGAGAAACACATTAAGTACACATTTGCTTTGGCTACCTGGCTGCTGACCAAGGCTAGTATTTCTGGGACCCTGGCAGAGCTAGTTAACGGCATCCAAGAATAAGTGGGGGGAAAACAGAAGTTGGGAGCTGAATTGAATCTCACCTATAGATTGCCTGGTTGGTACAAACAGCATCTGTCAGACCGAATCCCACCTGAGGGTGTGCATCACATGGTTGGACCTCCTGATGGTTTCTTTAAAAAGCAGCAGCAAAGGAAAAAGGCAATTTGATAAGGTGAGGGGTTTTTTTAAAAAAAATCTTCCCCTCTGTGCAATTTTCTGGAAGGAAATTGCACACTATTTGCTGCAGAAGGGAGAAACAAGAGACGTCACCCTAATTGTATCTTGTCTGTCCTACAGAGGCTAATAAAAGATCCAGGCAGGAGGGATTTATTTCAGGGAATGGCAGAGAGATGCTTGTTTGCTGGTTTTTTAATTGCCTAATTCCATGCCCCCCCCCCCAACTCAAATTGTGCCCCCTGTCCACATCCACTTAAAAAAAATGCAACACAGATTTCCCAGGGAAACCACTTAGTTCGACCTTTTCCTACTGGCATTTAAAAACTGGCATTTCCTACTGGCATTTCAAAACCTCAACAACCAGGCTGTCTAGAAATTTTAATTGTAAAAAGGCAAAGAGGGATTCCTAGGAGTCTGTGCCCTGCTGTTTATACCCAACCAAGAATCGCGGCCTATGTGAGAACCAGTGTAAAGACTGAGGGTCAAACTTGCATGTAATATTGAGAATCTGTATCCAGCCGTGCAATTTAGCAGCAAACACAACATAAAGAGAGGCTGATCTACGGTGCTGGGGAAGAAAGTGATGACCTCTTTCCCCCATGGGAATTCCCAGACTGGAAATGCCACCTATATCACCTATGCCTATATTATGGAGGTGGAGTCACAGCTCACTCATGGCAATCCCGTAGGGTATTCAAGGCAAGAAAGGAACAGATGAGGTGTATCATTGCTTTCCTCTGCATAGCAACCCTTAGTGGTCTCCTATCCAGGTACTAACCAGGGCTTATGCTGCTTAGCTTCTAAGATCTGGCGAGCCCGGGTCATTTGTATCAGGGCAACGTTCATTAATCCAGTCTTTATGTTTTTCCTACTTGGGCTTAAAGCAGTCACTGTAAATTGGAGAAATGCTGTAGGAGCTGGAAGCAGAGGTGTACTACCTATAGCAGTGGTTCTCAACCTGGGGGTCGGGACCCCTTTGGGGGTCGAACGACCCTTTCACAGGGGTCGCCTAAGACTCTCTGCATCAGTGTTCTCCATCTGTAAAATGGATAAATGTTAGGGTTGGGGGTCACCACAACATGAGGAACTGTATTAAAGGGTCACGGCATTAGGAAGATTGAGAACCACTGGCCTATAGGGACATGGGGTCACCTACGTCCCCGGGCACACGCCTCCCCA
The DNA here is from genome assembly GCF_021028975.2 of Sphaerodactylus townsendi. Taxonomy (NCBI): domain Eukaryota; kingdom Metazoa; phylum Chordata; class Lepidosauria; order Squamata; family Sphaerodactylidae; genus Sphaerodactylus; species Sphaerodactylus townsendi. Next base: position 152,283,099 of record NC_059427.1, on the reverse strand, counting down.
AGCCCCGCCCCCTGTAGGCTGGCTCAGGAGCTGGCCTGCACAAAGGCCCAGGGGCAGGGGCTCTGGGAGTGTGGGGGCTCTCAGAAAAGGAGTTATCTCCGGGTGCCATTTTCCCCCAATATACCTCTGGCTGGAAGAATTCCACCTAGGGTTGCCAGGTCTGAGTTGGGAAATGCCTGGAGGTTTTGGCGATGGAGCTTGAGGAGGGCAGGTTTGGGGAAGGGATGGACTTCAGTGAAGTATAATGCCATAGAGTCTGCCTTCCAAAATGGCCATTTTCTCAAGGTGAAGCATCTCTATCACTTGGAGATCAGATGTAACCCCAGGAGATCTCCAGCTGCCACCTGTAGGTTGGCAACCCTAGTTCCACTCCTTTTCTCAGTGCTGTGGCTCCAATCCAAACCCACCCTCCGCTGCTGCTTTTTGCTGCTAAATGGCTGGGTGCTTAAAGATATGACTTGACTTGGGACCTACAGATGGGTTCCTGAGATCATACATGGTTTGAGAATTCTTCCCTTCAAAATCTTGTTTCCCTTCGAACTTTCAAGATGGCTAGCAAGGAGCTATCTCTCAGTTTTATCTTTCCTCATTTAGAAAACTGAGATAATAATGCTGACCCACCTTACAGGATTGCTGTAAGGGTTACTGAGATGAGCCTCCATGTTTAGAGGTAGTCAGCCTCTAAAACTCAGTGCCAGGAGGCAATGTCAGGAGAAGGCCTCAGCCTCTATGCCCTGTTGTTGGACCTTCAGAATAACTGGTTGGCCACTGAGTGAGACAGGATGTTGAACTAGATCAGAAGTTTTGGATCAGAAGTTTAAGTCCACTGTCCAGATGTGAGCTTCCAGAAAATAAAAAGTTTATTGAAAAGTAGCAAAAAGGAGCTGTGCTGCCCATTGCAGCCTGTTCCAGCAGGAGTTTCTCCCCCGCCCCTCTCTCTCTCCCCCTGAGCTCAGAGCTCTAAATGTTCTCCTTTTATAACAAAAGATAATCAATCAAATACGGTTGACACCTCCAGCCTGCCTTTCAAATTCTTTGAGGTTACATCACATGACTCAGAAAAAGTAGGCATAAGCAGAAACAAAGATGGGGATTTCACATTCAGTGAGGTTTATCTCAGCCATTCTGTCACTTTTGTTGACAGTCTGTCTCAGAGACAGGTCATTCTAGTTCACCAAAGTAATGACATAAGTCCCAGGGACTGCCTTATCAGGAAGCAGGCGTAGTGAAATCACATGAGCTTGCCATAGCCTCGAAGCTTAAAATACGATGTCACTCTGTAGAGCAGCCAAAAAGACATCTGCCCTGTTGTGGCCTTTCTGCATTCAAAGACAAGTCAGAGTCACATGGTTTCCCTAACAACTCCATTCAACTCCATTCAATGCTGTTAGCCAGAATACTGACTTATACAAAGCATGAAACACTTATTCTTATAGTCTATTCAAACTTATAATTTATAACTTACGGCTTAAGTTCCTAAACTTATTTAATACTTATCAAATAATACTTAAAACATATATGTACATATTACTTTCTAATAATATAAATCCCTTCTGCTCCATCAGTCTGATCCAGCAGGGCTCATGTTCTTATGAAACAGGCTGAATACACACAAGATGTTTGCTGAATGGTGGAGGCAAATGTCCGCCACAGCAAAATTTCTTGTATGGACGTATTTCCTCTAGACGCACTTTCACTTTTAACTCTCTCTGTGGCAAGCAAATACACTTATAGCACAATTTTAATTTTGCTTTGCCGCCAGAGTGGGACAGATTTGCCAGTGGACGCAGCTTTCTGCTGGACCTCTTCCCTCTGCTCCAGCCAACTGGCATAGCCTTACCCCCAATTCCCTCACACTGCTTTGTGTGCTTCCCCCTCGCCCTCCTCCCTGTTGCTGACTACTTCCTGCTTCTTGTCCTGCTGCATCCCTTCTATGGCCCATGGTCTCCCTGCTCCTGCATCTTTTTAGATCTTTAGAAATTAATTTTAAAAAATTAAATAACCATTTTGATAGATCAATCATTCAATCAATAGTAATACATAACAAATGCAAAAATAATAAGACTAGTCCAACAGTCCAAAGACCCAATTTGCCCCTGCAGTGGATCCACAAACTGGGATGTCTCCAGTCTCGTAGTTTTATACACAAGCAATTGGTGATTCCAGACCACACTGGGTCTTGATTCCTGGGTTTACAGCAGATTGGGAGAGGGATGATCGTGTACCTGAAGAGTTTGGCAAATGGCAGTCCATGTTCTCCTTTTGCAATTTTGCAGTTTGCAAGCCACCATTACTCGCCATCCACACTTCCTACCATGAAAGAAAGTGTTTGGGCAAAGTGTACAGAAGCCACATTCAATACTTTCACCATTTTTTGCCTTTTTAATCAATATTAAAATTCAAGATAATAATTAAAGATTATATTAAAAAGTAATGTACGCATGCGCAATAGAGAACCCACAAAACATCACCATCACCCCTGGATGCAAGCAAAAAGCCCGCTGATGGGTAATGCCTGCCCTGCTGCAAACAGGGCAGTGGGTAATAATGCTGACTGTGCCCCAAAATGACTCCCCGGCCAATTCTCTTTGAAGTTGCAGGAACCTCACTGTGTGTAATCGGCCCCAATGCCCAAAATGTACTGTGAATGAGCTGAGAGCAAGGACATTTGAATCACAGTCATCACTGCTACTACATTATAATTTCTGATGTGCAGGATAATTCTCTGTCCCCAAAAGGCATATGCAAAATCAATCCGTAGGACAGAACCACACATACACAATATACTCTTTTTTTTTGCTGTCAAGTCACAACTGACTTAGTGTGATCCTGTAGGGTTTTCAAGGCAAGAGACGATCAGAGGTGGTGTGCCATTGCCTGCCTCTCCATCAAGCTCCTGATATTCTTTGGAGGTCTGCCACCCAAATACTTGCCAGGGTCAAGGCTGAGAGTGTGTGACTGACCCAAGATCACTCAGCAAGCTTCCCTAGCACAATTCAAATCTGGGTTTCCCAGATTTTAGCCCGACATGTGAGCCACTCCACTACTGACTCTTTACAATGTACATAGTGTTCCTGAAAACAACACTGCGATGTGACATCACCTGTGGGTCAATAATGACCTGGTGCTTTCACTATCTTTACCTTAACTGAAAATTAGACCATTCACACTTCCCACTGGCAGCTGGGCCTCCTTTCACCACCAACCTCTCCTGCACAGACGGAGATTAGCAATTGAAGGAATTAGCACCATGACCTTGAAGCAGCTTAGAATTTCTGGATCCTTTGTGGCCTCCCTTCTGATCACTGGCAAAGAGCCAGTTTCCTTCGCCTCTTCAGCCAGCCAATTTGTGCTCTAGGTCACAAAAGTGTGAGGCGACAGCAAATAAGACCAGTAGGGCCGTAACCCAGAGCCCCACTCCACTCTTTAAACCTTTGCATTGTTGCTCATTGAAGACTAGTGTATTGGGGAAGCTTGCCTCTTTGTGAAAGTTCAACTTCTTTCTTTAAAAAAGTTTCTAATCCTTATGGGAGATCTGGGGAGGATGGAGAGACATTTGGACTCTATTCTGTCCAATTGCTCAGGAAGGAATAAACTTGCTATCAATTTCCAGTGTGCAGGCCTTTACCTGGGCCCTTGGCACCCATTTTAAAAAGGAATTTTGTCTTTAAGGTGCAGTGGCATAGCTATAAGTGGGCAGGGGGGAGCACTGCGCACCAGGCGTGCACCAGTGGGTCATGGGGGGCAGAAAATCACCCCAAACCTCTCCCCGCTTTTCGGTCCCCCCTCACCCCCCCCACCCATTAACCTTAGTTTAACCAGCTGCAAAGTGCAGCCAGTTGAAAAAGCAGCCTGATGGGACCTACACTTTCCAGGAGACCTGGGGAGCCCCACTTCCCCACGGAGACCTATGAAGTAGGTGCTCGCAAGGTCTCCCGGGAAGTGTAGTTCCCACCAGGCCTCTTTTTCAATGGCTAAACTAAGGTAAGTGGGGGAGTGAGGAGGGAGTGGGGGGTGGGCGGGCACCATTTTGCCCCGGGCACCATTTCCCTCCCCACACCTCTGTTAAGGTGTCTTGGGTTCTTTGGTGATTAGGCTGAACTGTACAAAGTGAGCGCCAGCTAACCCAAGTTTATTCCACAATACTTACACAAGTGTTCCCAGAGTATTAAAGTCTTTCAAAAAGGCTATTTTCTTATTAAACATATTAAATAAATAGCCCTTGCCAAAATAGCCCAGACTAGCCTGAGCTCATGACAGTTTGGAAGCTAAGCATGGCTAGAACTTGGACAGGAGACCCCCAAGGAAGACCGGGGTTATTATGCGGAGGAAGGCAATGACAAACCACCTCTGCTTTAACAGGTTAGTTTGTTTTGTCTTCATGCTTTGGGGGGTGTCATATCAACTAATGATATTAGTCTTCTCACTCAGGGCTTGAACCTCTCACTACCACAAAAGGTGTGATGATGGACTTGTCTGCTTTCCTCCCATCTAGTCATCGCCACCATGCGTGACCTGCGCAAGAAGGACAAGTTGGAGGAAGCCGCAGGGGATGCGCTCAATAAGACCCTGACCATCCAGCGCCTTGATGTCTGCAGTGATGATTCTGTGGCTGAATGCATGAGCAATCTTCCTGAGAAACGGCTGGATGTTCTGGGTAGGAGTTTAAGCACATCAAAACACATGAAACTGCTACATACTGAGTCAGACCTTTGATCTCCCTAGTTCAGTATTGCCTATTCTGACTGGCAGCAGCTCTCTGGGGTCTCAGATAGGAATGTTTCCTTCATCATCTACTACCTGATCCTTTTTTAAACTGGGAACTGATTGACGTCGGAATGTTCCATATGCAAAGCAGATGCTCTTCCACAAAGGCTGCCGATCTTTGGGTGAAGCCTGAAGTTCTCCTGGAATTGCAATTACAAAGATCAGTTCCTCCAGAGGAAAGGCAGCTTAATCAAACTATAGAAAGTAACAGTTTAAAAAGCAAATCAGGTTTCATCTTTTGTCTCACAGTTTTCAGGGATTATCAAAAAGCCCAACTTGCCTCACCTTGTTGGCTTCTGAGACCTTCCATCTGAAGAACTCTGATTTGCTTGTCACAAGGGTGCATATTTATAGAAAATTATCCGTCTTATCATTCTCTAAATCTTATGGGGTTATTAGCTAGATAACTGATTGGATCATAATTAAAATAGGAAGTGCGAATAAACCCAATCAGCAAGTGCATATGAGTTACATTTGTTATAGCAAGATAAGAAGGCCAATCTCAACTCTTCACCTCTATAAAAAAGCTATTAATTTAACTTTTCTGCAAGTGCTCCGTTTAACTGTCTAAGATGAAAGTAACTTTAAGCAAACAATGTTCTCTGACAGTGGGAAAAAGCTTGAATTCTTGCTTAGCTTGCAAACTTGACAGGGAAAAGTTAGCTATATCATATCGACTGCTGAGCTCCTGAGCTACTAACAGAACCTTCAAGAACCCCACTCAGTGACCTCAAAACAGTTTAAATTTATTTTTGTCATAAACATTTCCTACTTTGGGTTAAGATCAGTGTGTACAACTTTCCCCCAGTTCCTTAATGGCTGTATTTTTAAGCTAAAACACTATGGATACACTGAAAAGGATTCATTGGTGTGTCTCCCTTGATGTTGTAAGAGCTGATTTGCTCCCTGGCCAAACTGGGAAGGATCGCTGCTGCCATCTTTCTATCCTTATAACTGCCTGTTTCATGCCCAGCTGGGTCCCCTATCCCTGGATCTAGCAAAATGGCCTCTCTAGAGTACAGCAGGCATACATTCCCCTGAGAGGGACAGAAAGCAGCTGGCAGGTGAATTTGCCTCTGCATCTATCCAAGTGAAAAGAGAGGGAAGAATTTTCAAGCTGGGGCAGGAGATAAAAGTTTTTCCTAAAGGCCCAAGCTAAGTTTTAGTGAGTTATCTGTGAAGGAATTCCTTCCGCCTATCTGGGATGGATGATAGTCGTAGAAAGTAAGTAAAATTGGAGTCATTTTTAGAACACTTGCCATCTTTACTGCTCCAGTAATCATCTGGGAGAACCTGAAGGCCCATAAGGAAAATTTTAGCCTGTTTGGTATAATTGGGGTTGCCAACTACTTCAGAAAACAGTTCCCCTGGAGAAAATGGTTGCTTTTAAATTTGATCTCTATGAAATAGGAGTAATGGATTCAAGGTGCAGGAAAAGAGATTCCACCTAAACATCAGGAAAAACTTCCTGACATCAAGGGCTGTTCGACAGTGGAATGCACCACCTCAGAGTGTGGTGGAGTTTCCTTCTTTGGAGGTTTTTAAAAAGAGGCTGGATGGCCATCTGACAGGAGTGCTCTGATTATGTGTTCCTGCATTGCAGGGTGTTGGACTTGATGGCCCTTGAGGTCTCTTCCAACTCTATGATTCTAAATTATAGCCTGCCAAGGTCTCCCCACTCCTCAAATCTCACCCTACCCAGGCTCTACCCGCAAATTCCCAGGAATTTCTTAATCCAGAGTTGGTAACCCTAAAGGTCTGCCAACCTCCATCAGGGCTTCCCAAAATTACAACAGATCTCTAGATGACAATGACACAGTTTCCTGGATAAAATGGCTGCTTTGGAGGATGGACTCTATTGCATCACATTCCTGTTTATGTCTATCCCCAAATTCTATCCTTCCCAGGTGCCATTTCTAAATCTAAAGAAATTTCCCAGCTAAGAGTTGGAAACCCAAGCTGAAGCCTTCAGTGGCCTAAATCTCACCAAACCTCTCGGCTGTAATAACTACTACCGACTCAAGACAGATGTGGAATACTATTTTCTTCATTTATTTAGAACACGCACGTGACTCCCCTCCAGAGAGCTGCTTGAGGTGGCTTACAATCAAAACCATAAAATAAAATGATTTAAACCAAAACAAAGCTATTAAGAACGACCATTAAAAACAAGCTGAGCCACTCAAAAGAAGCTGGGGCATAAAAACAATATCACTCACGCGTCAAGCAGCCTAAAATGATGGAGATAAGAAAAAATTCCTCAGGCATAAAAACCAGCTCAAAGCAATAAAAACCGTTCAGCCAAAAACCTGGGAAAATAGAAATGCCTGGCACCTAAAGAAAGTAAGGTATAGGCCAGGTGAGTCTGAAAGGTTAGGGTTGCCAATCTCCAGGTGGTAGCTGGAGATATTCGTCTATTATAACTGATCTGCAGGAGACAGAGATCAGTTCCCCTGGAGAAGGTGACCATGTTGGAAGGGGGACTCTGTGGCAATATACCCCATTGAAGTCCCTCCTCTCCCCAAAGCCTGCCCTGCTCAATCTCCACCCTCAAAATCGCCAGGTATTTCCCAACCTGGAGTTGGCAATCTATCAAAGGTGATGTGCCACCACAGAAGCCCTATCTCTGGGAGTCACCTGCCTCACCTCTGCAGGTAGGAGTCAAAACTGTCCTTTTGCATTTTCATCACACATGTGTTGGATACGTCATTTGCATTAGATGTCACTCATAATTTAGGAGAGTCTCACATAAAACGATCAAAGGTACATATACAAGGTTAAAGATGGCTATGATTTTAATGATGGGCGAGAAAGGAACTGATGTATGCTAATTAGATGTTAGACAAGCATTTCAAGCAAAGTGGGAAGATAACACAGAGCACTTTAAATTGGAGGACTGATCTACATTTTGACCCACACTAGATCTTCATTCCCTTCACAGCATCTGGGTCAGTGGCATAGCTACCATGAGGTCAGATGGGGACAGGCACCCTGGGCGGATGCCGTTTGGGTCACGTGGGGGCGGAAAATTGCCCCATACCCCTCCTCCTTACCCCGCCCCACCAGGCCCGGCAGAGACTTGGCCAGGTCTGGTGGTGGCCACTGCCCGGCCCCGCCAGCCCCCCCACCAGCTAAGGTAAGTGGGGTGCAGGGGGGTGGGACATGGGGGCAGCAGACCCATGGCGGGGGGCAGAAGACTCAGTCTGGCACAGGCTCCATTTTCCCTAGCTACGCCCTGATCTGGGTTACAAACATAATTCCAAGGGCAGGCACAGGAAAAGAGAAAGCAAAGATCTGAGGGTTGAGTTGCTGGTTAGAGTAGCAGAACTTCTGGTCCCCAAAAGCCCCCTCCTCTCCACCCCATCCACAGCCTGCTTTTCTGAATGTTATGAAGTGTAGATACTTGCACCTCTACCTGCTGGACCTTCTCTTCCAAAAGAGCAACCAGCGTCACTTGCTGCAGGTGTAAATGCCCAAATAGCCACAGCTATTGCAGGTAACTGCAGCAACTCCCTGACTACCCATATTTAGTAGCCTTCAATAGTGTTTCCTTCCAAAAGTCTTGCCTATTTAACCAAGGACTTGTTCACTGAGCTCCAGAGAATGAGACCCAGTGTCCAGACTCTAACTCACCCTCTGTTGTCTCCCCCAAGGTTGCTGCTTACTGACAAAAAAACCCCTGCACGCACTGCTTGGTGTGCACCACTACCTCCATGAGAGGGCTGAAGACAGCTGAATGGCAGTTAAATAGAGGTAGTGACTCCCCAGAAGCCCCACCTCTGAGAAGCCTGAGGCAAGCACATAGCCAGGACAAAGAAAAACACTCAGATACACAAAAGCCTTCCCAAGCCCACAAAAAGCAAACACACAAGCCCTCCCAAAATGCACAGTTAAAAATGTGACCTGAAGAATACCCCCCACCAAAAAAGCACAGCTCACCTTTTGCTTTCCGCCTGTTCCTTTTCTCTGTGGAGATGGACCAGAATGTATAAAATTTGTATTTAATCAAGAAACATGGAAGTTGCCTGAACCAAAGATTTGAAGAATCAAAATGGTTCTCTGTATAGAGATCAGCAGGCCTGCATGTTAGCAGCTTCTCAGTGAAGATGCAGGCAAGTACAGATAGACATCTTTAAGGTCTTGTAACTACAGGTTACTATATGACAGAAGCCATATAAATTTATAACCTTGTTTTTCTGGGTTAGAACCAGCAATAAGGGATAGCTAAATCAGTGTGATTGATTAAATAAGGAAAAAGTGTTTTTCTATTCATGTTGAATGAACACAGAAATGATAATGAGTGATTCACATTTACTTGTATTTGATCATAATTCTATTGTCTTAGAATCGAAGGTATAATTGTTGTTAGAATCAATATTTGTAAAATCATTGTATTGGAATCGAAGAAAAGTTTTATGATCTAAAAGTATGTCAAGCCTGCATTGCCTGAAGGGGAAATATCTCTCTGGGAGCAAAGTTAGAAAACTAAGAAAAACAGGTTTTTCTTGGAGACAACAAGCTAGTTTTTATTGCTGCCCTTTGTATATGGGTAGAGGACACGCGCTAACAGCATGTAGCGTTTGAGTAACAGAAGGAATGTAATACGTAGAATAGAGGCTGTCTTACTGTGACAAGGAGACACATCTATCCAATGAGATTTTTAAAGTACATGCTTGTAGCACGTGAAAGAGGTATGGACTATGTATGTAACTCTTATGATGATGATTGTGTGACGTCTGTATTTTTGCGTCTATAAAAATTGGTCCCTTTGTATGAAGGGGTGTGCCTCTTACCCTTAAGGGGACACCCTGGTCAGATACTTATGCTGTCCAGTAAACTTATCTTCTGTTTCAAAATTGCTTCTTGGGTGTTTTCTAATTTAGTCTTAAACTAATTCAGCTGTGTAGGACCAGAGACGCGGTCCTGGCCCCACATCTGCTTCCTCCCAGAGTTCAGGGTGTGTGCCTCTGCTTCAATGAGAGGTTTGCAAACATCTAGTGGTGGCTGGAGATCTATTGCAACTGATCTTCAAATCACAGAAATCCAATTGGCCATGCTGGCAGGGGCTGATGGGATTTGTAGTCCATGAACATCTGGAGAGCCAAAGGTTGCAGACCCCTGGTTACTGTTACGGTTGTCAAATTCAAGGTGGTTGCTGAAGATCTCCCACCAGTGGGGTAGGGGTGGGGAAATGGCACCCAGCGCCCCCCCCCCCATGGCTTTCCGAATCTTACCCCCCCTGCGCCCCCACCCCACTTATCTGAGTTTAGCCGGCTGCTTTTTGAAGCCTGGTGGGGAAAGTAGCCTGGTGAGAACCACACTTCCCAGGAGACCTTGCGACCCCCAACTTGCTCACAAGCTCTCCTGGGAAGTGTAGTTCCCACCAGGCTACTTTTCCAGTCGGCTGCTTTTTGCAGCCAGCTGAACTCAGGTAAGTGGAGGGGCACCACAGGGCGGCTGAGGCCCAGCTTCTTCTTGGAAGGAGGAGGGGCATTGCTGGGCCTCGGCACAACATGCGCACGCTGCCCAGGCAGGCCTTGGCCTGAGTGGCATGCACACGTCGCGTCGAGGCCCAGTTATGCCCCTCCTCCTTTCTGGAAGTGTGGGGGTCATTTTTCTCCCCCCCCCCAGGTGACTCCCATGGGGGCACCTGGGGCATTTGTCCCTGGATGTCCCTGTGCCAGCTGCGCCTCTGTCTCCCACTATTACACTTGATCTCCAGGTGACAGAAATAAGTTCACCTGGAGAAAACAGCCACTTGGGGAGGTGGATTTTGTGGCCCCATATCCTGTGGAAACTCCTCCCTCCACAAACCCCACCCTCCTCAGGCTCCACCCACCAAATGTCCAGGTATTTCCCAACACAGAGTTGGCAACCTTACTAGCAGGGCTTGTACTGATGGAGGTTTAACGGGGAGAAGTCCTTAACTCTATCAATCTCATCTCGCAGTGAATAATGCTGGTGTGGGCCTTGTCGGCCCCGTGGAGTCCACCTCTATCGACGACATGAAGCGCGTATTCGAGGCCAACTTCTTTGGTGCCGTTCGCATGATCAAAGCTGTTCTCCCTGAAATGAAGCAGCGTCAGAGTGGGCACATCGTAGTGATCAGCAGCGTCATGGGTCTGCAAGGTAGGGAGGAATGCCTGGAGAGGGGGTGGGGGGAGGGAAAGGATTCAGAGACACCTGAACCTAAAGGGGTTCTTCTCCAAACCCTTCTTTTAAACTCTGCAGGGAACGAGACCTTGTCAAAGTCAATGTAAGCATCCCCTCGTCAGAGCAAATAGCAGGGCGCTCAGATCTTTGACTCCCTTGCGAATTCTTCCCTACAAATTACGCAATGCCATTTCCATTCTCTTTCCCCCAACTAGGGTTGCCAGCCTCTAGGGAGTGGCTGGAGATAGCCCGCTATTACAACTGATCTCCAAGTAACAGATCAGTCCATCTGGAGCAAAAAGCCACTTTGGGAGGTGGACTCTATGGCAGTATACCCCACTGAATACCCCAGTATACCCCACCCTCCTCAGGGTCTACCAACATTTGCCAGGTTTTTCCCAAGCCAGAGCCTTAAACTCTACCCCAAGCCAAACTTGTCTTGCGGGGTGTGTGTGTGTATGTGTGTGAGTGAGTGAGTGAAAACATGCCATTTGCAAGGCAGCATCAGTGTGATGGAAGCAGTTAAGTTGTCATGTACTCCTACTGCTCAATTCTCTGCATTCAGGCCTTTGAAAACCCATATTTACCAAGATGATGTTCAGTCCTACATGATTTGATGGCTAAGCTGTATTTTTGTCTTCTGTGGCAACAGGTGCCCTTTCCTTCCAATCCAGAAACAACATATTATTCCCTTTTTTTCCAGATTTATCTTCAGCCACTCAATCTCCCATTAACAGTAAACCTCCTGTTTACTCAAGAATCTCACTGTCTGTGGCAGGGGTCCCCAACATTTTTGAACCTGTGGGCACATTCGGAATTCTGACGCCAAATAATGTTTGTACCAATCTGTACAGCTACTCCAATTTCCGTTGGCCAAACAGAAGCCTTGTTAGGCCAAAGATTTAGATGCCCCTACCCACTTTCTAAAAACACCAGGAAAAGGTGTTGGAGGGTGCCATGGTGCCCACAGGCACTGTATTGGGGTCCCCTGGTCTATGGGTTGGATGGGTATAGCTGTATGCTGCTCCAAAGGCTCTCTTGCTTTGCAACCAGGTATTCCATTCAACGATGTCTACGCAGCCTCCAAGTTTGCCGTCGAAGGATTCTGTGAGAGTCTAGCAGTACAGCTCCTCAAATTCAATATCTTGTGAGTGAGTAAATCTCAAGGAGGCAGAATTCATCCACTTGGCCTGGGAACAACTGGGAGAGAGCTCCATTAACAATTGTCCTTTCCTGAAGCATCCCAGAAACGTACTAGTAGCCTTCCCTTTAAAACTGACTTGTTGCATGTTATAAATTACACAGGTTGTGTAAGCCAGTTGAAGGAGCAGCCTGGTGCGGCCAGGCCGACAGGCGGCCCGTGGCAGGCTCCTGCCGGCTAAGGTAAATGGGATGCACCGGGGGCGGGGGGGGGGGCTGGAGCAGGTTTTGCCCCAAGCACCATCCCCCCCCCCACGCCTCTGCTTTTAGGTAAGTAGAGTGTGTCACATTTACCCTTTAAAAGCAGAATTCCACTTCCTCTATCACTGAAGATATTTCATTGTTGTTTTTTCTCCTTGATCTTCTTTTGTATTAAAAACTCCAGGGCCATATACTATGTAATGTTATCATTCAACTCCCCTACCCACCTACCCAAGCAAGATCATGCAAGTAGCATTAAAAGATTATATTGCCTTGATCCACGTGAAGAAATTCACAGAAGAACATAGAGATATTTTGAACAGAAGTTTATCCATTGTTGAATTATCATAAGCCATAAAAGAATTGAAAAGGGGCAAAGCTCCAGGATGTGATGGTTTAACCTCAGAATATTACAGATATATGGCAGAAAAATTAATTGTACTTCTTCAAGACATGATGAATGAGTCATACCTATCGTGGAACACCCCCCACCCCCCGAGAAGAGGCATATATGACTTCAATATATAAAGAAGGAAATGATCCAGAACTGCCACAGACGTGTAGACCAATATAATTGCTAAAGGTGGATTACAGGACTGGAGCAAGGGGGAACAGCGCCTGCCATGCCCTGGAATGCCCTGGAACGCCCCTGTATCGGCGTAGGCCCAGGGCACGGCACAACCCTCCCTTGGAGCTACATCACTGGTGGATAAACTATTTGCAACTATAATGGTGATGAGCTTAAGAAAGTGCATTCAGGAGATGATAAATGTAGATCAAACAGGTTTTGTTCCCAAAAGATATATGAAAGATAAGATCATGCAAAGACTTGATAGAATAGCCACCTTCTGCTCCCCTTATACCTTGGGGAGGTCCCTCCAGTCCCCATGGCACCGGTCTTGTCTTCTTTCTAACCAGCCTTCCCCAGGGAGAACAGGGAGGGGAATCAGTTCTTCTATCTGGGTTCTGATGGGATGATCCAATCACTGCCAATGAAGAGATATGGTGGAGTTGCCTGTAGTCAAACAGATTACCTAGCGCAAAGATGACACAACCAGGAGGGAAAACGGCTCAGAGCAGAAAGGCAAAAGGGGTTTTTTTTTAGGGGAGGGAAGCCAGCACGGTGTAGTGGTTAAAGGCAGGTGCACTTTAATCTGGAGGAGCTGGGTTTGAGTCCCTGCTCTGCCACTTGAGCTGTGGAGCCTTATCTGGTGAACCAGATTAGCTTGTGCACTCCAACATATGCCAGCTGCGTGACCTGGGCTAGTCACAGTTCTTCAAAGCTCTCTCAGCCCCACCCACCTCACAGGATGTTTGTTGTGGGAGGGAGGGCGGGGGGAAGGGAAAGGAGATTGCAAACCCCTTTGAGTCTCTTTACAGGAGAGAAAGGGGAGATATAAATCCAAACTCTTCTTCTTCTTTTAAAGCTATCTACAAATAATTCAGGGACAACAATGTACCTAAGCAATTAGAAGTTTGTAAGTTGCTTCACTCTCACAACAGACTTGTGAGGTGGGCTAAACTGAAATAAAGTGATTGGCCTGTGGTCACACAGGATTTTGTGCTGAGCAAAGATCTGGTCTCCCAGGTCCTAGTCTGACATGCTAACTAACCTCTTCTCTGTACCTCCCCCCTTCACAGTATCTCTCTGGTAGAGCCAGGGCCAGCGAACACAGAATTTGAGATGAAGCTGATGGAGGAGGTGGCGCGCTCGGAATACCCAGGAGTTGACCCTGCCACAGTGAAATACTTCAAGGAGATCTATCTGCCTGCCTCACATGAGATATTCACCACCCTGGGCCAAACTCCTGAATCTGTGGCCAAGGTAGAGATATATTTGCGAGACAGAAGAAAGGGGGGCAACAGAGGGAAACGTCTTCTGCACTCAGCCTTGGACACAAATCTCATCTGAACAGATCAAATTATTTTGGGCAGACAAGATACAAAGCAGAGCCGTACGGCGGTTAAAGATGCTCTTCAGATTTTGTTCATGTCCTGATTGCCAGTTGCAATCAGGCCGGTGATTTATGGATAGGCTGTTCAGGTGTCTGCGACCTTTTTCTGTAGTGGTTCCCCACTTATGAAACTCCAGCAGAGGTCTGCCTGGCCCTGAAAGATTTAAGAACCAGATAAAAATGTTCCCTTTCATCCAGGCCTTTAACTAACAGGATTCCCCGCAACCCTTATAATGCTAGTTGTTGTTTACAGACTTGGGATGCCAGCCACCAGGTGGGACCTAGGGATGCTCAGAATTACAGTTTATCTCCAGACTACAGAGATCAGCTCCCTGTGAGGAAATGGATGCTTTGGAAGGTGGATGCTGTGGCATTGGACCCACTGAGGGCAAAGGGCCTTCCCCAGGCTCCACCCCCAAACCTCCAGGGGTTTCACAACCTGGATCTGACAACCCTATCCAGGGGCGGATCTGCCAGAGGGACATGGGGGTCAATTGACCCCGGGGCCACCCATTAGATCACCTGGGGGGCTCAAAATCGCCCCACACCTGACAGAGAGGCACCCGGAGGGCCCATGGCAGACTCCAGGCTGCCCCGGGACCACTGCTGCCCTCCTCCGCTGGCTGAAGTAAGCGGTGTGCAGGATGCGTGCAAGGGGGTGCTTGAGGAGGTTTGCCCCAGGCGCCATTGTCTCCCGGTACGCCTCTGACCCTAGCCCCCACCCGCTGCCACCCCCATCTCCTGCTGGTGGCCCTGGGTTCCTAGCAAACCTATTACAGACAGTGGGACTTTTAACTGGAATTTCTATTGTTTGGGGCTCGTAATAAACATGTTTAGTGTTTTAATTACACTTTAGGATGATGAACTCATCAGCGTTTTAAGAGGACAGGGCAGAGTATTTTTAAAAGTAACAGCCTTCTCTGTCTCCAGCACAGACAGCTGTTTGACTTGGAGATTTACTTCTCTAGAAGCCAAGGAATCCTGAAAGTTGAAGGATGTGGCAGGACTCAAGTGAGACGTCCCTCAAAATCCCAATCTCTTTCTGCCTTGCTTTCCTCCAGGCTGTCGTGAGGGTGATTGGCAAGACACGCCCACCGTTCCGGAAGCAGACCAACACCCTGTACAAGCCCCTGGTGGCCCTGAAGTATGCTGACTCCTCAGGGCATCTATCTGTGGGCACCTTTTACACCCTGCTCTTCCGTTTCCCTGGCCTTTTCCACTTCAGCATGAAGATGCTCAGATGCCTCACGTGCAACTGCTTCCGGAGCCGGGTCGCACCTTCGTGAGATACGGGAACTGAGGGGAGGTCCTAAAGTTAAGCCTTGCTCCTCCACGCCACCCTTGCTGTGCTGACTTTTGCGGAGAAGGCAAAGCATTTGCTGCAGATCCGGCTACCCCTGCTTGGGAGCAACATGGCTCTGGTGACCATCTTAGATGAGATATGTGGGGCCCCAAAGACAATGAGCCTTTTTAGTGATGCAGACAGGGGGGTCCAATTCTATCCTGGGATGACCAAACGGCAGCCCGTGAGCCACGTGGTTTGCAGCCGAGGAGGCTGGGGGTGGTGTGGATTTTCCTGTCCCCAGCTCTGCATGTCCTTGCCCCTGGCCACAATGCCGTATTTTGCTCCAGAGGCAGAGAAGCCAGAAGGGACGGCAAGAGCCTGAGCACAGGAATAGGAGGCAGAAGTGCTCAAGGCTCCCTAGCAAAGCATGGCAGCATGGCCAGAAACAAGCGGGTGCACAGGGAGACACTCAGGTAGGTCATTTTTAGCCGGTTTTCTGTGATTAGGGTGGCAGGAGGGGAGAACTGAGTGCAGGCACCGGCTGAGCCAATGTCTACCCGCAGCTGTCCGGGCTGTCCCGCCACCTCCTAAGTCCACTCAACATTCCCATCTGCCCACAAAAACTAATAGGTGAGAGCGGAAAGTTCTTGTTACTTACTGAATTCCATTCATAGGAAAGTAGAAAACCCTCTTACTTGTTCTTTACTCTTTACACAATGCAGAAATATCTGCCAAAGTTTTGGTGAGTGAGGTAAACAGCTGAAAAATAGAACTTTGGGAGATATGATTCTGGGAATGTGTGTTAATCTCCCTCACTCCTCCATGTTTTATTGGTGGCACATAAGTTTACATGGAACATCAATACAGTTGTCTAGATGTGGGTTGGGATGTTGATTTCCTTCCTTGCTATTATCTAACCTGAATAGTGAGGAAGTGGGGTAGGGGAAATTAAATTTAAAATCCATTTGTTAAGATCAATCATGTTAATAAAATTACATTCATGAATAAATATTATTTTGCATGTCTTTCTGAATATTCATACCAGTTTTGTAACAAAATGTGCACGTAACGAAAAAATGTGTGCACAATATCTGTTCATGTCTTGTGGTTCTCAATCATCTGAAGTTTATCCTATGTTTATTCATTAAGCAAGTTTGGCCACCTCTGTCGTATCCCCTACTGTGATCTTGGCATGTTACATAGGAATGGAACCCAGGATCTATAGGAGTCTGATGCCAAGTTAGAAAGATAATGAAAACCATATTATCTCACCCAGGCCAATCACTAGAAAGGCAGAAGATGAAGCCAATCTTTGATCAACCATAGCAGCAGCTTCATGCTTTGGAGCTGTGGTCCTCAACTGTTGTGGTATAGTGATCCACATGTCCTAATTGAAATACTGACTGCTTCCACAGGCTTCAGAACTTACGTTTGGGTCAGGACCCATGGACATTGAAAAATGCTGCATTAGAAAGGAAGAAGACTAACATTTGGAGCAGCTGCCCCTCACACTTACAGAAGAATCAGATGCCTGCTGTGGGTTTGCAGATTTCACTGCAGGGGACAAAAACATTAACTTCACACATTCTGGCATCTTCTTCTGCTTCACTGTACTGCATGAGCAGGCTATTAGAAGATCTTCCAGTGCAAGCACCTGCAATACTCCATGGGGCATCTGGAAGTTTCAAGGGATTCCAGGATGTATAGCAAGGATAAAAAATCTCAAGGGTCTTGAGTGGAATGGGGGAAAATAGGCAATGGATATATATGGAAGTGGCAGGCAGGCAATAATTCTACCAGCCCCACCATTATATTAAGAGAGATCTGAAGGGGTTTTTTTTTTTACATCAGTAGTGAGGATCTATCGACCTACCATTAATCCTGCAAAATAATGCCAGATCAAAGATGAGAAACAAAAAGGCGCCATAAAGGGGGTTGCAAGAAAGGCAGCAGCAGGCGGGCAAAATGGTGGATCAGCTCAGTTTGTTCTAGGGATGCTTTGCAGCAGGAGACTTTCCTTTGGAACAGAAAACAGTGGGGAGATTCCACTGTGAAGCACATGGCTGCTCTGTGAACAGGAAGTGCACAAGAGGCCTGCATTTTTTTCCTGGTATGTTACAAAAAAAGAGGGATTTAGATAGGCAGCCCTGTTGGTAAGAAACAGCAGGAAAAGGTTTGAGGTCACTGACACCTTTAAGACCAACAAAGTATAATTCTTGGTATAAGCTTTCAAGTGTGGGCACACTCTTTCAGATACCAGGTTCCCCTGGACTCATTTGCATACAAGTTAACAGTAATTTTTCCAATAATTACTATTACCAATTCCAATATTTTTTTTTTCGTGGAGGGGGTATAATATTTTTAAAGGGGGGTCACCTTATATTCAGCGTCAACTTCCTTTCCAGTAAATATGGCAAATTGTTTTTAAATAACCAGCCACGTTATTGACAGGGGGTCATTGGAATCTGGTAACTGCTATACTGGATTAGAACAATTGGCTCTGTATTTAGGATTCAGGTTTCCGGGGGGGGGGGGGGGGCAGATTTTGTGCAGAAGCAGGGTTTGAGAGCCCTCCTTTTCTACAGTGATATAGATCAGTGGTTCTCAACCTTCCTAATACCGTGACCCTTTAATACAGTTTCTCATGTTGTGGTGACCCCCAACCCTAACATTTATCCATTTTACAGATGGGGAACACTGATGCAGAGAGTCTTAGGCGACCCCTGTGAAAGGGTCATTCGACCCCCAAAGGGGTCCCGACCCCCAGGTTGAGAACTACTGATATAGATTATCTTAGCCAGAAGCGACCCAGCAAAGCAACTTTCTGTACTGGTTGATGTTGTTCCTAACAGATGCAGGCGAAACGTTTCGAAATCTACCAGACCACGGCCACACAGCCCGGAAAGCCCACAACAACCAGCTGAGTCCGGCCGTGAAAGCCTTCGTCAATACAATTTTCCATACCTTGATTCCTTTAATATATTACAAATCACGTCAGCAACCGCCAGCAAAGAATTTTGTAGCTCCATACTTTCCAAACCAATTCATCTACTGTAACAATTGTTCATACTGCAGAAGACTGAGGCATCAGGGTGGGTTAAGTCCATTCACGAAAAGTGCAAGCCAGGACTGTTACGCCTCATCATTTTATGTTTAACTGGAGAACACATCTCCACGAAATAATACCGCCCAACAGCTGGACTACCGTTCCCACAGTGCCTGGCGTCTCTAAGGAACGGAACGGACGCCCAGCACGTAGTTCTTAAATCCTTCGGTTCCCCTTTGTGACCTCATTGGCTGTAACCAATGACATTACACCGAGGCAAACAAAGGACTTGAGAACAAAGGCTGTTGAGAAATAGGAAGTAGCTCAGCACCGAAGAAAATTTCTTTGTCCTGCCATGCAATCCCTGGAGACGGTTTTTTTTTCCTTGAGCGGCGCAGGGGACAAAATCGGTTTCATACAACATACCAATATCTCACTCTACTCCTTTTTTGTAAGTTAAACAGGAGGCTTGTATTTGCAACCTATAAAGGAGCACATGGTTTAGACCGAATCGTTTCGCTAACCCAGCAGCTAACTTGCCGCCCTTAAAGAATAGCAACGTTAATTGAACGCAGAAAGAAATGCAGCTCTCCCATTGAAAAAGTGGGTGGCCCTTAAAAGGACCTTTTAGGTTTTATTGTCGCTGTTGCGCTCTGCAGCAAGACTTAGCCCCCAAAGCCGTACAGAGTGCGGCCCTGGCGTTTCAAGGCGTACACCACGTCCATGGCAGTGACGGTCTTCCTCTTGGCGTGCTCGGTGTAAGTCACGGCATCTCGGATCACGTTCTCCAGGAACACCTTCAGAACACCGCGAGTCTCCTCGTAGATCAGCCCGGAGATGCGCTTCACGCCTCCGCGGCGAGCCAAGCGGCGGATAGCCGGCTTGGTGATACCTTGAATGTTGTCGCGCAAGACTTTACGGTGGCGCTTGGCGCCCCCTTTCCCCAGACCCTTCCCGCCTTTACCACGTCCAGACATTCTCACCACAGACTATAAAATGACAAACAAAGCGTATTGGGGAAAAACTCTGCAAACTGGGTTTATATTGCTTGATTGCCGACCAGAGTGAAAACTGCAAGGTCATGTGTGGGCGTCGCTCTTTACTTTGCATTGTAGAAGCCTAGTCAGAGATTCTACCAATGAGCAACCGAGAAGTTTCGAAACGACCAGTGTTTCAAACGGAACATTTTGGCGCCTTCCCGCTTTGTCCTCGAGCCTGCGTAGAAAAGCGACCTTTGTATCTTCCGCGATTTGGGCACTAAATGGTGTTTCTTCCGGCCCAAGCTTAACGGACGCTATATAGCTTGCTGTTCCGGTGGCGTGTATACTTTATTTTATTTCCGGTGGGGTAAGGGAGTCTGCTGTGGTGGCCCAGGAATTGTCCTTCTGTTTGTGGCAGAAGAGTGCTATCGCCTTGCAATGGCCTGGTCTTCCTCTAGCCCTGCTTCCCTGCAAGCCGTCACTCACCTGCTCTTTGACATGGACGGCCTGCTGCTGGACACGGAACTCCTTTACACGATTGCGACCCAAGAAGTCTGTCAGCGCTTTGGCAAGACGTACACCTGGGACGTGAAATCCTTAGTCATGGGCAAAAAGGCCCTTGAAGCCTCAGAGATAATCCGAGACGTCCTCGATCTCCCACTCTCCAAAGAAGAACTATTGCAGGAATGCAGAATCCAGCAAGGTAAATTGTTCCCCGATGCCAACTTGATGCCGGGAGTTGCAGAACTCATCAGACACCTGCATCAGCACCAGATCCCCATGGCGGTGGCGAGTAGCTCCTCCCGAGAGAGCTTTGACTTGAAAGCCACTCGCCACAAGGATTTCTTTAGTTTGTTTCATCACATTGTCTTGGGAGATGACCCAGAAGTGAAGGAGGGCAAACCACAGCCTGACCTCTTTTTAGTCTGCGCCCGGAGATTTAACCCGCCGCCCCTGCCAGAAAAGTGTCTTGTCTTTGAGGATGCTCCCAATGGGGTCCAAGCAGCACTGGCAGCCGGCATGCAGGTGGTCATGATTCCAGATGAAAAACTGAACAAAGATCTCACCAAGGGAGCCACCGTGGTGCTGCGGTCAATGACAGATTTCAGGCCTGAGCAGTTTGGCTTACCACCCTTTCACTAAGACCTGCAATGTGTGGGGGTTGTGTGTTTTATTGACTTACTCTTCCTGATTCAGGGTGAGAAACCCTTTTAAAGAAAATCAAAGGCTTCAAGATTCCTATCAAAATCATGTGTTCTGTTTCATAAAGGTTATGGGATGACTCATTTATTCAAACCCAAGGGTGCTATTTGGAAACTAAGTATGCAACACACTTCTGGTACTTTTTAAAAGAAAATGTGGGGGCCCTCTTGCAAATGTAAATGGGCTTTGAACTGCATCTATTGTGTCGCCTTATTTTCTATTCTACTTTTCTTCAACATGTTGTAATTTTATTCTCACATTAACCAAGCTTGGTGTAATTTCCTTGTTCAGGAGGAGTGAGAAAAGATAGAAGCTACCCAACCATCCAGCTAAATCCACTGAACTTGGTGCAAAGGCCCAGTTAATGTTTGTTTTATGTGCCATGCTGCATTGAAAAACTTTTAAAAAGTAAACCATTAACATTTTTGAGATTGCAACTACATAATAAAGCGTGCAAAATACTGCAAAACTGCCTGGTCTTTTCCCTCCCTCTCTTGGTCCGTTTCCCACAGATTCAAGCTGTTTTATAACAAAAGTACTATTTGCAAATGTAGCAAAACCAATATCTTAACTAGGAAAACTGTTTCTCTTGGTTTTGACAAGACAGAGCTGTAAGTCCCTGTTCAATGCCAAAACCTGGTGAGTGGGATCTGGTAACTTATCAACCAAGTCTCTCACTGGGGTGTTTTGAGAATAAAATAAGATAGACTGTAGATAATTAGAAGAACCAGATATGATGCAATAATAATGTTCTAATAGTTCAAACATGGAGAATTCAATTTGAATTGTGCTCATTTCTAGAATCTTGACACTAACCCCACACCTGTTTTCAGTATCTCACTCAGTTTCCAAGCTATGTGGAACAGGGTTTTATATCCAGGATTAAATTCCCATCTGGGACTCAAGGCATAACTTCCAGATTAAGTTAAAAGTCTGGGTAAACATGTGAAGCACAATATCTCCTCTCAGAATTCTGCCATTGAACACACAAGAATATTGGGGACTTCCACTCCTTTCTATCAGTTCTCATTCAAAACCTTAATACTCCTCCCCCCACAAAAGTCTTCCCTACCCCCCCCCCCCCCCAAGTTCTTTCCTCTTCACTCTGAGGGATTCCACACAGCACAAATAGAACATCCTTAGGATGTTATAGACACCATTTAGGGGAAGAACTTCACACAGGTCTCTCCCCCCAAATAACATGAGCCCATTATATTCCTCTCAACCCAGGTTTTTCAAAAATTGCTAAACCAGCAATATTTTTGCAAAATCCCAGGTTGAAGGCGCTCCTGCCGGAACACAACAGGCAGGAGATCTTTCATTTCTCCCGGCTGCCAGCCAATTCCCCCCTCCCTTCCACTCTCCTGTCGACTGCTGCTGCCCGCCTGCCCTTGTCCCCCAAGCATGTTTTCTCCCCATAGCGGTGAGTATGACCGCCATTACATTCATAGATCTTCAGTGACACATTCCTTATTGTTTGGCCATTGCAAGACAGTGCCTTTTTATTTATTTTTAATTGTGTGTTGGATAGATGAAGCTCTGCAGGTGCAGCCAATTGGATTCTGGGGCATTTCTGGATGCCTTCTCAGCCATGGGAAGGCACGAAAGCACCCCGCATTGTTTTCCTGGACTCAAATTGCTTCCTGAACACGTGAAGGGCACACATACAAACAGAAGAAAGGAAAGTGGGTTCATTTATAATGACAGCAGCTCATTATAAATGTGCTGTGCAAAATCACCAATGTCACAAATGTTCTCAGGAACCCTAAGGCTCATTCCGCACATGCAGAATAATGCACTTTCAAACTGCTTTCAGTGCTCTTTGAAGCTGTGCGAAATGGCAAAATCCACTTGCAAACAATTGTGAAAGTGGTTTGAAAGTGCGTTATTCTGCATGTGCAGAATGAGCCTAAGAGATCATGTGCTTTTAACTGCAGCAAAATATGCCCAGGATACTAGCAATCCAATAGTAGAGAATAAAGTACGTTACATTGTTCCTTGTTTCAATTTATGCCACGTTTGTAACAAAAGATGAGCTTTTTCACAAAATGTGCTCCCAGGGTACATAAGCACAGGAATAAGCAACAAGTACATAGCCTTGTTTTTTTTAACCTCTACTATGCTGTGTTGCTAAACAGCAGAGAATGACACAAGTTTAGGACTTTTCAGTCTCACCCCCCCCCCCTTCATCCCTACTTTTCCCAGCTATCAGCTTAGATTTGGGAGAAGGGAACATATTTTTAACAGACTAAAATCAAGAATATTTTTATTACAATTAAAACCACACTATATCAATTAAATAACAAAACTGCTTTATGGTGAAGAGCCTATCTTAATTAAGAGTGTGGGGAGGAGACCCCAACCTGAAAACACATGAAATGTTAAAACACTGTATTCTGAAAAGCTTCTTAAAAGCGAAAAGTTGTTTTGATAAATTCCGCCAGATAAGCACTGTAACTTAATGGATGAGGCAGAATGCAGTCCTTGCAGCTTTTTTTAGGAAAGGGTGGGTGGCTCTTAAAAGAGCCTTTTGTGGTTCTCGATCTCCTTGCGAAGCGACAGTCCGCTTACTTGGAGCTGGTGTACTTGGTGACGGCCTTGGTGCCCTCCGAGACGGCGTGCTTGGCCAGCTCTCCGGGCAGCAGGAGGCGCACGGCCGTCTGGATCTCCCGGGAGGTGATGGTAGAGCGCTTGTTGTAATGCGCCAGACGGGAAGCCTCCCCGGCGATGCGCTCGAAGATGTCATTCACGAAGGAGTTCATGATGCCCATCGCCTTGGAGGAGATGCCGGTGTCAGGGTGAACCTGCTTGAGGACTTTGTACACGTAGATGGAGTAGCTCTCCTTCCTGCTCTTGCGGCGCTTCTTGTCGCCCTTCTTCTGGGTCTTGGTGACGGCTTTCTTGGAGCCTTTCTTCGCAGCAGGAGCAGACTTGGCTGGCTCAGGCATCGCGGCAGGACGTTTCTGGCAAGCAACACAGCGACGTAGCTCTCAATTCGCCTTCAGGCACAAAACGCAAGTGCGGCACAATTCAGCCTGGCCAGTATTTAAAGCGCCTTTATGCAAATCAAGGGCTCCAAGCTGCGCTGATCCCATTGGATCCCGCGCCTTCTGACATCACCGCCGCCGCGCGCGCTCATGCAAAACAGGGCGACTGTGAGCCTCTCGTTTCTATTGGACGGGTGCAACATCTTCTCCTTGGGTTGGCAGGGCTGAGAAACCCGTCCTCTCATTGGCCGACGAGCCACTAATTCCAAGCGCAGCCAATCAAAAGTGCAGTTCCCCGAAACCTCAGGACGGCATAAAAAGCCCCCGTTCTGCCCTGAGTGATCATTCGCGACGTGCTTTTCTTTGCTGTTAAGAGTACTTTGTTGTGCGCGTCAGTGGCGTCGTAATGTCTGGTCGTGGCAAACAAGGCGGCAAGGCGAGGGCCAAGGCGAAGTCTCGCTCCTCCCGGGCCGGCCTCCAGTTCCCCGTGGGGCGCGTCCACCGCCTGCTGCGCAAAGGTAACTACGCTGAGCGCGTCGGCGCTGGGGCGCCCGTCTACCTGGCCGCCGTGCTCGAGTACCTCACGGCCGAGATCCTCGAGCTGGCCGGCAACGCTGCCCGCGACAACAAGAAGACGCGCATCATCCCGCGACACTTGCAGCTCGCCATCCGCAACGACGAGGAGCTCAACAAACTCCTCGGCAAGGTCACCATCGCCCAGGGCGGCGTCCTGCCCAACATCCAGGCCGTCCTTCTGCCCAAGAAGACCGAGAGCCACAAGGCTAAAGGCAAATGAACAAGCCGCCGCTGCCAGCGCCGAGGACAAAAGGGGCTCGTCTATTTTAAACCTAAAGGCTCTTTTCAGAGCCACCTACAATATCACATAAAGAGCTGCGAGTCTATGTAAATAGCACTTTTCAGTTTGTCACTGCTGGTACTTTCCAGGCAAGCATTCTACCAGATATCTCTCCCCCCCCCCCGCCCCTGCCCTTTTCTACAGCTTCATGTCCTAAAAACAATTTGCTGTTGTAGATGAAGGTGTGAAGCTGAAGAAAATACTTCCCGCGAAAGCCCTTTTTGCAGGGGTGGTCCTCAGGAAAGTTAACCTCTTGAAATCTAAAATTCATATTCTGGGAGGCAGTTTGGTTCAGAGTAGGGACTGTGTACTGATGATTCTGTCAAAGAGTGTTGGGTGGATTGGGATTGCTAGCCAGGGTGACTGAAAACTTGCTATCTACATGTTTCTGTAATTTACATATCTACAGATGGTAAACCTGCCAACTAGTGCTAGGATGTAGCATAGGGGCAGGGAATCCTCAGTTGGCTGCTGTAAGGATTTATTGATCTATTCAAGTCACTTATATCTGCCTTTCTCCCCAATGGTAGCATGGCTTTATGTCATTCACCTCTCTTGCATTTGATCCTCACAACAACTCTGTGAGGTAGTATAGGTTGAAATAATTGCCTCTCACTCACAAATCATTTTCCATATATTGCATTTTACTAGATTACAGGTCTCCATTCCAGTGTCTTTTGTGGGGTTTTTTGTTCAAGTTACAGGTGATTCTTTTCTGTCCCTTCCTCTCCCAGTTTTCAAGGCAAGAGATGTTCAGAGGTGGGCTTTGTATTATAGGTTCTGCATCTTGCCTTCTGACCCTGGCCTTCCTTGATGGTCTCCCACCCAAGTTCTAACCCTGTTCAGCTTCCAAAGATCTGGTGAGGTCGAGCTACCGTGGGCTGTTCAGCCTCCACTGCTTATGCTACTGGCTACCTTCTGAAGCTTGCTGTATCCTAATCGTACGCTTGCTTCATTGAGTCCAACCACAAGGGCCAACCCCCAATCAAAGCACTCCCAATTATCATCCAGCCTCTATTCCACTGTTGAACAGTCGTTACTGTCATGGAGTTCTTCCCGATGTTTAGGTGGGATCTCTTTTCCTGTACTTTGAACCCATTTCTCCCTGTCCTAGGCTCAGGAGCAACCGAGAACAACCTTGCTTCATCTTCAACATGACATCCCTTCAAATATTTAAACATGGCTATCATGTCGTACTTCCTCTAAGAAACTCGGAATGGTCAGTTTTATCTGTCCATTTTATCCTCACAACCATCCCTGCCCTGCTGAAGGTGGCTCAGTGGCCCCAAACTAGGCCACTGAGGAGGACAGAGAGGTATTTTGAGCGATACTCTAAAACCCAACACACTTCCATGGCATATTCTGGTTAGAATTGGTTAGAAGCCAGCGTGGTGCAGTGGTTAAGAGCAGGTGGATTCTAATCTGGTGAACCAGATGTGTTTGCACACTCCTACGTTCCTGCTGGTCTGGGCTAGTCACAGTTAATTCAAACCTCTCTCAACCCCACCTACCTCACAAGGCATTTGTTGTCGGGAGAGGTGGGGAAAGGAGCTTGTAGGCCACCTTGAGTCTCACAGGAGAGAAAGGTGGGATATAAATCCAAACTCTTCTCTTCTTCTAAATGACAAGCTAAAGCAGTGCCTTATTCCAAAGCTTCTATGTGTGGGTTTTGGTCATTTAAAACTGTTTGAAAATCTTGCCCAGGAAGGCAAGAAAAAGACAGGTATCCTTCCTGCTCTTGCGGGGCTTCTTGTCCCCTTCTTCAAGGTCTTGGAATTAAGAGAAAGCTCTCCTATTGTATAGTAGTTTGATTCCAGTCCAGGAGCTCTTAAGAAACGGATAAGATTTTCGTGGGATGAGTTTTCCAGAGTCAAAGCTTCTTCGTCAGATATGAGATATTGTATAAGGAAACTGCTCAGACCCTTATCATTTTAAAATTTAAAAAAATTAGCCTGGTATACTGTATACAATAGACCTTTATTGGCATAAGATACAAAAGCGTGAGTATAGACCATCACTAAATTTAAAAGAGTTGTACATGGCGTCTATGAGTAGTTTTACATTCTAAAATCACACTTCATTTATAAAAATAACGTAGATTAAAAAATTTTGTCCACGTGATTGTGAACAGGTATAGTAAAACTACACTTAAAAGACAGGATTAAGATATTCGTTATTCATAGCCTATTTACTAAAAAGGTATAGCCTTCCCCAAGATCTATAAATTGTATATACTAATTAATACTATAAATTGATTAAATTTCCATAAAATGCAATAAATAACAGTGAGCTCCTTATAAACACCTTCTAAAATACCCCAGGAGTATCAGAGGTATGGAATATTTCACATTTAAATAGTTTTGTACTTGCCTATTTTACATACCTCTTAAGGACATGACTTGCAGCAAATAATTGGCTATTCTCCCAAGTATAGAAGGATTATTACTGTTTAACAATTTTGGGATTGATATTTGGGGGGGCACATTTCCCATTATCGGTAGTACTAAAGCTTCCCTCTGGGGATTATATTTTGGGCAATAACATAAAATGTGGTCCAATGTTTCCACCATGGTGGGACAGAAAGGGCATAGTCTATGTGATAGAGGCCGCTTCTCAATCCGGCCTTGCAAAAGGGCAGGGGAAAAAACATTGCATCTGGCTCGAGTCAGTACCCAGCGTTGTTTAGAATCCGGGATTTGTAATAAGTATTTGGCCATCGTGCCAGTTAGCCTGGTACATTAGAGATTGAGGAGGAGGATTTTTTTGTTGTTGTTTGTAATCCAATCATTTCACAGTATGGGATTTTCAAACCACTTTCCTGTCCATAACTTCGCCTCACAGTTTATTAAAGCAATGCAAGCTTGTCTGTAGCTCTGAAGCCTTCAGCATTTTTCACTCCAGGCAGCACAGCTGTTAAAGCAAAATGGTGGAGGCAAGAATTGTCTCTGACCCATCCTCTTCGACCCATCCTCTTCCTTGAGGTGTAGTGGTTAAGAGCAGGTGAATTCTAATCTGGAGAACTAGGTTTGATTCCCTACTCTTCCACCTGAGTGGCTGAGGCTTATCTGGTGAACCTGATGTGTTTTCACCCTCCTACATTCCTGCTGGGTGACCTTGAGTTAGTCACATTTCTTTGGAACTCTCTCAGCTCCACCTACCTTACAAGGTGCCTGTTGTGGGGAGAGGAAGGGAAAGGAGCTTGGAAACCACCTTGAGTCTCCTTACAGGAGAAAAAGGGGGCATATAAATCCGAAACTCTTCTTCTTCCTGGAAGGGTTCTGGGACAAATGCTGCCCAGGAATGGGATATACTGGCGGTATCCCTATTCCAGATATGCTGACTCAGATTTATTTCCATGTAAACATGCATGAAATCATTCAGTATGTGGTGGAATTCCACCCCCCAAAATCACGAGATAATCTAATCCCTCCGACCCCAAACTGACCCTTTGTGGGTCTAATTAGATTTACCTGTCCCCTTCCCCTATATAGCAAAACTTCATTGACTAAAATAAAAATACACTGGATTACCCAGGTTTAGAGTTCACAAACCATGCACGTATCTGCGAAATTAATAACATGTTGCCCAAAAGGTGTATTTAACGTGCTTTGACTTTGAACGATAAAATAAGACAAAGCGGGAAGGGAAGCTACACAAGCATAAATTGAGGGTGACTTGGAAAGACGTATAATTTTTAAGGAAAAGAGTCGGCAAAGAACGAGGGGAAAAAACACCATGAGGTAATATGTTGACGTATCGGAATAAAAAAAAATGAAAAATTGATCTCGAAGAACGAATCATCCCACAAGACACGCGGGTTCGCCTCGCGTTTCCCTTCTTGGAAGGACTTCCAAGGGAACGTGGATATTTTCGCCCTTGGGAACAAAGCAAGAGTTCAGAGCGCCCTGGGAAGAGGATGCATACTGGCATCCAATAGCGGTGAAGGGGCGGGAAAAGAGACCGGGAGCGCGGTGGCCAATCCTGGACAAGCCCGGGAAATTCAAAATCTCAAACTGATAGGCTGACCTCCCCAGCCAATCAAGAGCGGGGGCTTTTGCTATAAATTCTCTGCCCCCCAAGCACTTGCTCGCATACCGCTGTGTTCTTCGTAGGAATTGTGTTGTCTTGAGAAAGTTGCAGGATGGCTCGTACGAAGCAAACTGCCCGCAAATCCACCGGAGGGAAGGCTCCTCGCAAGCAGCTCGCCACCAAGGCTGCCCGCAAAAGTGCGCCTGCCACCGGGGGCGTCAAGAAGCCTCACCGTTACCGCCCCGGGACTGTCGCCCTGCGGGAGATCCGCCGCTACCAGAAGTCTACCGAGCTGCTCATTCGCAAGCTGCCTTTCCAGCGCCTGGTGAGAGAAATCGCCCAAGATTTCAAGACCGATCTGCGTTTCCAGAGCTCTGCTGTCATGGCTTTGCAAGAAGCCAGCGAAGCTTATCTCGTGGGGCTCTTTGAGGACACCAACCTGTGTGCCATCCACGCCAAGAGGGTCACCATCATGCCCAAAGATATCCAGCTGGCTCGCCGGATCCGAGGAGAGAGAGCTTGAGTTTCTCAACTCGGCTGCGAGCAACAAAGTAATCCAAAGGCTCTTTTAAGGGCCACCCACAGAACTCGAAAAAAGAGCTGTTAGCTGCTACCATGTTTCTAATGAGACTTAAAATAGCAAAGTATTGATACTCCTAAACTTGGTAGCGGATGGGAAATGTATGTAATAGTCTCAAAGAGTTTAGGCTGAGAAAGTGTCTTGTCTTTTTTTAAGCTCCTTTTTCTTAATCCTTTCCTTCCCTCCCCTTCAGAAAAATAATTGTATTTCAAGAGCAGGTTTGGGAAATTGGATTTCAGCACTAAGGCATTTAGGTTTGTAGCATCAGCAGCTGCAATTATGGGTTCCTTAGTTCTGGGCTCGATTCTTGGATGGTGCTGAGTTTGATAATGGCCCATTTACTGCAGCACACTGTACTCTGCACTTCTGTAAACTTTAAAGAAAGTGCTTTAAGCAAGGCAAGGTAGAGAGCTTTGGTTATCTTGCACTTCACTACTGGCAGTGAACTAAATTTTATAAAATCAACCTAGTGGGACACATGCTTTTTTTGAACCTGAGACTCAACAGGGTTTGAAAATTTGCTTACTATCTGCATATTAACATGAAATGGTAGTGGACTGCCCTGCTAATTTTGCCTAATCCGTTCAGGAAAAGTGGGAATTTCTTGTGTTTTCTCTGAATTGCTAGTGTGAGGCTTTTGGTCATTAGATGCACTGCCCCAGATTTGGGAAGGGTTATTCTTCATTGGAAAAAGACGTTAGGAAAAACTGAAGGCAACAACCCAGCACAAGATTGGATTGAGTCAATAGAGGAAGCTACAGCCCTCCACATGCAAGACTGGAACAGGGTTATTAACCTAATGTTTTGGAGGTCCTCAGCACCCCCTGGCCCCTTCCACACATGCAAAATAATGCACTTTCAAAGTACTTTGCAGCTGGATTTTACTGTGGAATAGCAAAATCCACTTGCAGACAATTGTGAAAGTGGATTGAAAGTGCATTATTCTGCATGTGTGGAAGGGACCTTTGAGTGTACAGAGCTTCCCTGAATCTTAAGAGACTGACGCTACTTGAGTCTGTAAGGGAGGCATCCAAAACCAGGCACATGTGGCCTGTATTTTGGGTGAAACTTGAGTGGGAATAACCCACATAGAAGCCATTTGCTTTTCTGCAAATCAGCAGGGAACTGCCGGTCTTTCCTGGCATTCAGGTGAAGTTACCCTGCAGGCTGAGGAATTGCCTGATTGGAGCTGCAGGATGGAGCTGCTTTCTGATTGGCGGAAGACCTCAGCAACAGTTTGAAATAGGCCTCTCCCACTAAGCGACTGCATTTCCTGCCTGTGAAGAAACAGCAAACTAATGTTTTAAAGAAACATCACACACACCCACTCCAGCAGGAGACATCTTGTTTCAACCTGAAATTCAGCAGGGACTGGGTAATTGCAGACTAGGGAACAATTGCTTCTTTCTTTGGATTACTAAAAGGGCAGAACTTGAAACCTTCCTGCATCTATTTAGAACTTTGCTGTTATTAGAAAGGAAGAGGATGAGACTGCATATGCAGCCAGAAAAGCTATGCTAGATCCATGCTCTGTGCCTCAATTTCCCTAATTTTTGTTTTAATTCCTGGCCCTAATAAATCCAGGTCCTATTTCTGCCTTTGGGGGAGATTTTAAGGATTTCTTTTTAAATAAAATGGCTAATTGGACAACATAGGAGTGAGAGTTTGGGGTTTTCATACATATCGAGAAAATCAGCCTCGTGTGAGGGTCACAATTCACAATTGTGAATTTTAACATTATTTTAAAATGGCTATACTTTGCCTTGTGTTTGAGAGGGAGGCTAGAAGGGATAAGTCAGTATCCATCACTGGTGGCCCTTTCTTACATGCTCAGGGTAATGCCAATTGCTATTCTTGGAATCAGGAAGGAATTTTCTTCTGCGTCAGACTGGCCAGGGACCCTGGAGGTTCTTTGCCTTCCTTTAGGCATAGAGCAGGGCACTCTGGGAAGTCTGTGGAGGAAAGTAGTTGTGAATTTTCTGCATTGTGCAGGAGTCTGGACTAAATCTCGAGGTCTGCTCCAGCAATTTGAGTGATTTTACACATTATATTTATAGCAAGTTGCAATCGTTATAAATATGATGTGTGGAATTATGTATATTTCTAAGTTGGTTTAGTGATACTCCATATGACTCCATCCACGTATCAGTGAATATTATGCTGTCGTTGTACACTAGCAATCATTTGCAACTAGACTGCCTATTCCTTGGAGAAAAATCTGGTTGCAAATTATTGCTGTGATCACAGTGTTATGAATTATGGATGCAGCCAAAATCTGGGCAATTTTCAATTCTGCAAATTGTGCAAGCCTAGATCATTATGTTCTAAATTCTAGAAAAACAACAACACTATGCATATGCTGTAATATGATTATTTGCATTACTACTACTACTACTGCAGCCCATTGAAACCACCAAACCCAAATCCTGGTTGCTCATACTCAGTACTTCAGCTTGGCCAGAAACAAATTAAAACATAACACATAAAATGATACAGTAGTTTATTGCATTCAATTGTTCATTCACTTACATGATTTTTGCCTTTCCTTTCCTTTATAGGGCCCCAAGGCAGTTAACAAAGCATGATAAGAGGCCTTGGAGGTTAAATAAAATTACACAACAGAGTAATATAAGCAGGTATAGTGTCTGCTTGAAGAGAGGTACGCATAACGGATAGCGCTTAGCAACCAACCACACAACTGCCAATTAGTAAGGAAATTGGGGAGGTTTTTTGCTGGGGGAATTACTGATAAGCATGGATGCAAGTCATGGACAGGTGTACTTGAATTAAAAGATACGACAATAACTGATCTTCTCAGACAATCCAGGAATCTGCCTGGCAATACGGAGTTCTCTGGAAACTTAATCACAGGTGAGTCCAAGGTCATCAGCTATCTTTGGTAATCAGGCTTATCACTCAGGTAATTCAATCACAGACCCAGGGAGGGCTATTCAGCCACAACTCAGCCTTTGCCCAACAGACTTCACCTGGCTAGGGCCCAGATAACATGTTTACACCAATCTATGCCATCTCAGTGTGCCTTCTCATCCTACCCTATGGTGCAAAGTGCCATCAGGTTGCTCCTGACTTATGACAACCCAGTAGAGTCGCAAAGCAAGAGACACTCAGGGGTGGTTTGCTATTGTGTACCTCTGCATAGCGACGCTGGGCTTCCTTGATGGCACAGAGAAAATGGTTACTTTGGATGGTGGAGTCTATGTCATCACATCCCTACCAAGCTCCCTCACAAGGAATCTCCCTCCTAAGAGTTGACCACCCTATCCTGGTATTGAGAGGCAGAGTGTTAAAAGTGGTGGATTCTAATCTGGAGAACTGGGTTTGATTCCCCACTCCTCCATATGAGTGCCAAACTCTAACCCAATGAACTGGATCCCCCCTCCCCCCCGCACACACTCTTCCACATGAAGCCTTCTGGGTGGCTTTGGGTTAGTCACAGTTTTCTCAGAACTCTCTCAACCCCACCTACCCCACAAGGTGTCTGTCATGGGGAGAGGCAGGGACGGAGTTTGTAAGCCACTTACAGGAGAGAAAGGCGAGGTATAAATCCAAACTCTTCTCCCTCTACTTAGAGGTTTTCACTGTGCAGGGGCACCTGATGAGCTATATTAGACTCTGTGTTTCAGCTGTGGCAGAAATATGCAGATATATATTTGTAAGGGGGGGATTTTTTTTCTTCCTGGTTAGCAAACAGCTAGGAAAACGTTTCAGGATGTAGGCTCAGTGGACTGCAGTAGAACAGATAGATTCAAATCTACAGTCTCAAAAACTCATATTGTAAAATTATTTTTGGTCTTTAAAGTGCTTTTGCACTTGAACTTTATAGGAGGAAGGGGTTCCTCTGGAAGCCATATTTTAGCTGACCCAAGTTCCTTTTTCATAAACAAAGAAAAGATTCCTCTTGTAATCTTCCCTTTGGATGCCTGGAATAAAATTTGGCATTATTCAACCCGGTATGACAAAGCTGTCCTTGCAGATGTTCTATCTGGTTCTTAAAAAGTATAGACTCCTTCTCCTTTGTTGCTAGATTTTCAGAATAAACCACACACCCAAGTGTCGTTTTTAAGAATGTTCATTTAATGTTGTTCTTGTGCACAGTCTGTGTTGGTGTTGTCCTCAAACACTGGGGGCCATTGCCTGGTTTGTTTCTTAGGCCAATAATCACACACAAGGGGTGGGAAATATTCAATCCGTTTACTTCTGTGCAGAAATGAAATAGGGACACTTGATCAGCTTCTCTAATCAAGTGCCGAGTTCAAAGCTAACAATTTCAATACTTTTTATGTATATGCGACAGACTCAAAGGGGCTGACAATCTCCTTTCCCTTTCTCCCCCCCCCCCCACAACAAACACCCTGTGAGGTGGGTGGGGCTGAGAGAGCTCTGAAGAACTGTGACTAGCCTAAGGTCACCCTGCTGGCATGTGTTGCACAAGCTAATCAAGTTCACCAGATAAGCCTCCACGGTTCAAGTGGCAGAACAGGGAATCAAACCTGGTTCTCCAGATTAGAGTGCCCCAGTCTGCTGTTTTTGTGGCCAGGCTTATTAACAACCCCATCCACTGCCTGAGGCGCTGAAATGTGTCACCTTTAGAGGGATTTTGGTGGTGCCAGGAGGTGTGAAAAACAACAAACCTCCTCAGCCAGCTGAAAGCTCTCATGGGGCTGAAGGCACGGGGAGGGGCAGATTATAGGGCAGTAACAGAGCACACAGCACGAAAGCCTGACTGGAAATACTCTGTCCTGCCATCTCCCCTGTCCTGGCATCAGATCAAATGACAATGCAGCTCCTAGTGCCAGCCTCCCTTCTATGTCTGGTGCCACCAAGGTCTGCGGTGCCCACCTGCCTCCCAGGTTCACTCATTTTTGGAAGCAGGCAGATTTAACATCAATTTATTAGCTGAAGCTAGTCTGGATATAAAGGCCTTGCAAGATTGTACTACAGTTGCAAAACACCATAAATAACGGCATAGCATCATCCATATGAACGACTTTAGCCATCCAAAATTCAGAAGCCAGGAAGTTAACCAGGAAACATTAAATCCTTGATCAATTTGCAATCCCTTGGCCCATTTGTTGAAATTCTTAATTTTAGAGTCAATTAAGTCAGTTATATCACTGAGGTTGAAGCAGCAAAGTCTCTGAAACTCCATGGCTCTGACGTAATAATAATAAAAAATCTATGGCATCGTGATTTTGCAAAGTGGCCTCTCAAACTCCCAGTAGTCTATGTGAACAGGATCCAGGGCATGGGAAATCTCATCGATTGTCTTAGCTAAAATATACGCATTCAGATTATGTGAGTTTGCCACAGCAAGTCCAGGGACTCCCCCTAAAAAGGTGTAAGCTCTCATACAGACAGAAAATTTCATGTGTGTCAGAAACACATGTCTAAGACCTTTAAAGAATTTGTCTAAGACCTTTAAAGAATTTGGGCAAAGCTTGGTGAAGAATCAGCAAAGTTTATTTAAGATACGTTTCTTGCAAGCAACGCACGTCTGTCAACAGAGAGAGGCACACCTAACAGTCACAAACATCATGCATATATTCCCTTCAGATGAGTGGGCGTTCTCCCTCCCCTTGACTCCCATTGGGAGGGCCAAGGGTTTACAGACTAAGGCATGGTCCAATTACAGACATTGTCTCTGTCCCCTATTTGCCCTTCCACTTCCAAGAATTGTTCTCAACTTTCCACTTATTACCTCTTCTATCTGTCTGTTGGAAAGGTCACCTTTGTTCTTTTCTAGCACCCACTCAAAACTCCCTTCACACCCCCTTCCCCAGCGCACAGCTTCTGCTCTACTAGTCTAAGACTTGTTTTCTATACTTTTGTGGTTAACATGTCTTGCGACTTCTTTGTTCATTTTTCCGATATACCTACTAGATAAGCTGGCTATGCGGTTTGGCGTTTCCTACTGCACAACCCACTCTTTGCCCGTTTGACCTCCTAACATTAGTCTATTTAGCTTTTCATAAAGCAAGAAAGAAAAATACAATTTGCCCCTAACATGCTAGATTATAGGGATACATATAAATCCATATTTCATGCTTAAATGATATACATATATAGATACTGAAAAAGCCACATACTAAGTTATAGGACTACATATAAACCCATATTTCATTCTTAATGATATATATTGAAAAAGCAATATTTCTTTATTTATCACATGTGTTTCATGTGAGAGTAATATAGTGATTGCCACAACACTTATAGGGGTCCATTGTATCTGAACAGGCTGTTCTTATGGATTTGGATGGCACATCCCACACTTAAACCAGGGGTGGATGATGGGGCCTAATTGAGACAGAAAATTTACCTCCCATCCAGTCCAAATACCCCGAAGGGGCAAATAAACTGGGCTTTCACTAATACCTATTATTGCCCCGTAGCCGCCACCAAGGCAGAAATGACGTGGTTTTAAAGCACAAACCTGTATAAACTTTTGGAATTTCCACACTATTAACCAATAATGGGAATACCAAGACCAATTACAAATAACTTTCCAGAACCTCTGGTTTTTATAATTCTCTAAAATGAAACTGATTGGAATACTGTCCCTCCAAAAGAAGTCTCTGTGAAAAAACATATTGGTATTGCTCATCTTTCTGGAAAGTTAAACCTGCAAGTACCAAAAAAAGTTAAAATGAACTGAACAAAACAAAGGTTGCAAACACACATGTCCTGCTGATCAATTTTGGAAATCACTTAGGAAAGTTTTGTTAGTTTCTGAAATTAGCTGCTTCTAGACCCCTGTTGTCACAGCTGGGGGCCTAGTGTTGCTCCCTTGAAGTCTGGAATTGTCTGGCAAAGGCAACATGACTTTCCTACTGGACCTTAAGATATTAGCAATCAATTAATAGCAGCAATATGGCTTATCAGAGATATCTGAAGTAGACCTGTTCAGTCAGGTTTTAAAGATTCATGCCTCCAGGTCTGTGGATTTGGAAACACCAGTTTCCAGTCTAGTGTTGGTGGACCGGTCTAATAGGATGTGTTGGTGTACCAATGTATTATTATGAAAAGAGGGGAAAGACAAAACTGCAAGGCAAATCATAGTCTTTTTGACGCTTTATCTCTAATTTCTAATAATGTCTCTCTTATTCCACTGGCCATGGGAAAAGGCTTACCATATAGCTCAAAAGTAAGGGACTTAACTCAGAGGTGGGATCCAACCACTTCTCACTTCTCTAGAAGTGGTTACTAATTTTTTCTGAGTGCCGAGAAGGGGTTACTAAAGCAACCTCCCTGCCCAACAGGGACTGGAGGTGTGTGTGCCACTGTTTGAATCCCACCACCATCGGAACCTGTTATTAAAATTTGTGGATCCCACCACTGACTTAGCTTCCTCTAGAGAGCAGCCAAACACACATGAGGGCCTTTGATAATGCCTGCAGTTTAGTTTTAATAGGCATTTTTGTATGGTCCACTTGGATGTTTTGAAAAGGGGAAGCTTCTCACTTTCTAGCTCATGATCTTCTTAATGGTTGCTTATTGATGCAACACGTGATTAGAAACCTCTTCCCCTGCCTTGAAACAAAGTGCAAACTCAGTTAGAATTTGTAGCAAAGTATCTCGTCATTGGAGGTTTTCAGGATCCTTTGAGGGCATGCTTTAGGGACCCCCACTCTTCCATTTGGCCATCCCCTTCTACTACTAGATGTTCCATGTATTTGACTTTAGTATGGGTCACATACCACTTGTATAGTCCTAGTGAGTGCTTTGAGCAGTGAAAAACTTGGTGTCCATTGGCAATCTTTTCTCATGAGCCCTTTCTCTTTCCATCAAGGTCTGTATGCATGCATAACACCAAATGCATCTGGGCAATCTGTGAAGGGGTTTACAATTCTCCCTTCAGTTTGCTGTAGGGCATGGGCTGCCCTAGTGACACAGGAAGTTATCACCATTTGTCCAGTCTTTCAAGTCCCTCCTACCACTCTGTTTTGAGCCATCCACCTGGTGTGCAGGCTCTGCATCAGGCCAGACTCATTCATAGATGGTCTCAGGTTCTTCTTTAGAAAAGAACAGGGCTTCTGCAATCAGGGATGCACCATTCTCGAGTGTCAATTTCCTCAAACCCTAGCAACGAAATGTTATACTTGAGTCAATCTTGTGGTAGTCTACCATAACTCTTCTTTGTAAGATACACGGCCTGTGGGGAGGGGACAAAACACAAACAGTGGTTATCTCAAGGTATGCTTCTTTGTCTTCTCTATGTCACAGATTAAGAAAATAATCCAACTTCTGAGATAAGGCACTTGAAGCTTCCTTGCCTGAAGACCAGTTTGCCTAAAGTAGCCTCATTTTACTCAGACAAGAGTGGCAGCTCATTTCAACTTGTTCCAATGTCAATACATACAACCTGAAAGATGTTTAATCATCACAGGTGCAAACAGAGGTCCCAATAGGGTGCACTTTCTGGTAAAGTACTATCTACCTATTGTCTGAGTCCTACCCTGCTTTTCCCTCCTGTAAGGAGCCTCCAAGTGGCTTCCTTCCCTTCCTCTCTCAATAACAGGCACTGAGAGAGTTCTGAGATGAGGCGGAGAGAAGCCCAAGATCACCCAGCAGAGTTCATGTGGAGGAGTGAGAAAACAAATCCAGTTTGCCTAAGAGTCTGCCACTCATTTGGGAAGTGGGGAATCAAACCCGGTTCTCCAGATTACCATGATAATAACATCATTACTAGGAATGTGCATCTAGATAATTATGGTCCATATATATCTATAAATTATCTTATCAGTTATATTCAAGTGTGTGTGGCATCTGAGACTTAGGGTATTGGTGAATGACTTCTCAAAATGCTGGAAACATGTTGCAGTTACACCACAAATATTAGGAACCATCTTTTAAGGCTCCTATGAATACTTTTTCCTTCAGTTTTGCTTGGTCTTTGTTAGTGCTTTTATAACAGGGCTCGGTATTGGTTTGCCAGGTTAACTTGGCTTAGATTCTGTGTTTTGAACTTAGATCTACGAGTCTTGAAATATTGTATTGTCATTGGGCTTTTTTTTGCATGAGTTGGTTTGTGTCACATATGTGGTGGATTCTGTATTTCAAATTTGTTGTGTCAGGCTTGCCACACTGTCTTTTGCTTCTTCTGGGACTCCTTGTTCTGCATTGATTGTTTGGGCTTGTTCATTCTGTTTGCATTGGGACACTTTGGAGCCAGGGGTTGCTTGACTTGTTTTTATGTGTCTGGTTATTATTTGCCCCAGAGCAACTTGGACTCCCCCCTCCTACCAATGAGAACCAATGGAGGATAGCTGGGGACACATTGTTCAGGGATCACTTGGTTCTGTTCAAAAGAAAATTTGGGATTATATATCAGGCAGGCGCTGACAGCCCTGTTTAATTTTCTTAAAAACAGCCCCTCCAGCCTCCTGGAAATGGCATAAGGAATGGCAGAGTCCAATAATTCTGGAATCCTGAAGAAGGGGGTGGATGGAGGACTGTTATTTGGCACCCAAATATGTGGAGTCACTGACATTATTCAGCTCTGTCATATCCAGGGCTGGAAAAACATAACAATAACAACTTGATTTTCCAAGGTGCATATCCCTACTTGTTACAAAAATATACTGCTCTGTTTAGTATGACTTTCCAACCTACACTTTCAGTAGCACACCATTCCCTAGGACAAAGAGTTCACACTTTCCTGGCCATCACAGTAATTTAAAAAGAGCCAGTATGGCTCTTTCATGTTAAGTCAGTGAGTGTCCTTAAGTTAGTCACACCCTTTCTACTTACCCACCTCATAGGGCTGTTTTGAGGATGAAGTGGAGAGAATGACCTATGCCGCTTTCGGGGAGGGGAAAAAGCATGGCATATATGAAATTCATAAGTAATAACTGAGTGTCTAACACATTTTAGCTTTCTGAAATCACTGAGTCAGGGCTATACATAAAACAAG
The DNA here is from genome assembly GCF_021028975.2 of Sphaerodactylus townsendi. Classification (NCBI taxonomy): domain Eukaryota; kingdom Metazoa; phylum Chordata; class Lepidosauria; order Squamata; family Sphaerodactylidae; genus Sphaerodactylus; species Sphaerodactylus townsendi. Next base: position 152,243,926 of record NC_059427.1, on the reverse strand, counting down.
GAAGTAAACACACTGTATTGCATAGATTTTCTGAACGTAACTAGGTTCTCTAACGAAAAGAAGGTCAGCAGAACAGTGCAGCCCAAGATAAGCCCATTGTCTTCAATACATACACACAACACACACACTGCTTAGGACTTCGCTATCAGCATAGTATAGGGTGGATGAGCAAGCGACAATCCCTTGAAATGCTCCTCTGTGCATTTAGCGAACACAAACAAGTGGGTAAGAGACCAAACAGATGGACTGTTCATTTCTCTGCCTTCCCACTGGGTTAGGAGACACCAGCTTCAAGACCAGTCTGTGGTCTAAAAGAGGCCTCGAAAACACTCAGCCAAGCAAAGTTATTGCTTTTGCTCCCTTCCATGGCAGGTTGTTCTGAAGGTACTCCACAGGTGGAAAACATCTACTGCCAGTGAGGACAGTGATCAAACCAGCCACTGGATTCTCCTATTTGCACATTTCAAAAACACCCTTAATCAGCCCGGGGTTTGTGCTTTGAAAGTAACTCTTTCCTGTATGGAGTCTGATGCCTCCCAAATTAACTATTCTAGCAGTTTATGTCACTGGGCTTTTGTTCCCTTTCCCAAACAGGATTTGAGAAACAGGCTTGCATTGCTAGATTCTAATAGCCTAACACTTTAAGGATCAATGGGATTCCCAGGGTAGCTTTTGACAGCCCCAGCTCTCTGCCAGCTTAGCAAAAATTTCCTTGGTCCAGTTGAACCACTTTCCCTCCACGACTTTAATGGTACTGCTACAGCATTATTGTGGAGAGGGGTGGCATCCTTCCAGATGCCCACGAGCCCCTAGTTTTATCTTGCAAACTATATTCCTATTAACAGAGAACACCGAGTATATCAACTGCCATATCCATCTTGATAACATCTGAAAAATGTGAACCATTTTAAAGCCTGAATGATAGCAGCACTCATCCACAACAAAAAACATTACATGCTTTGAAGTTTCTGTAACTTTTAAGCAGGCCCCTTCCGACTTTATGTTACACACACCAAAAGTGAAGTACGCAATTAACACAACTTGTTAGGTTTCCCGCGGGAGCTCAGAGACACGGCAGACAGTCAGAAGCGCAGAGCTGGTACTTGCCAACCTCACATGAGATGCTCAGTTCTTTTTTTAGAAGCGGTGGGTGGCTCTGAAAAGAGCCTTTGGGTTCAAACTAGAGACAAGCCCCTTTGTCCTTCTTTCCTCGGCGCTGGCGGCGGCTCGCTCACTTGCCTTTGGCCTTGTGGCTCTCGGTCTTCCCCCCCACCCCCCCCCCACTCCCCGCCCCCCCCCCCCCCCGCCCACCCCCCCCCCCCCCCCCCCCCCCCCCCGCCCCCCCCCCCCCACACCCGCCCCCCCCCCCGCCCCCCTCCCCCGCCCGTTCCCCACCCCCGCCCCCACCCCCACCCCCCCCCCCCCCCGCACCCCCCCCCCCCCACCCCCCCCCCTCCCCACCCCCCCCCCCCCCCCCCCCCCCCCCCCCCCACCCCCCCCCCCCCCCACCCCCCCCCCCCCCCACCCCCCCCCCCCCCCACCCCCCCCCCCCCCCACCCCCCCCCCCCCCCACCCCCCCCCCCCCCCACCCCCCCCCCCCCCCACCCCCCCCCCCCCCCACCCCCCCCCCCCCCCACCCCCCCCCCCCCCCACCCCCCCCCCCCCCCACCCCCCCCCCCCCCCACCCCCCCCCCCCCCCACCCCCCCCCCCCCCCACCCCCCCCCCCCCCCACCCCCCCCCCCCCCCACCCCCCCCCCCCCCCACCCCCCCCCCCCCCCACCCCCCCCCCCCCCCACCCCCCCCCCCCCCCACCCCCCCCCCCCCCCACCCCCCCCCCCCCCCACCCCCCCCCCCCCCCACCCCCCCCCCCCCCCACCCCCCCCCCCCCCCACCCCCCCCCCCCCCCACCCCCCCCCCCCCCCACCCCCCCCCCCCCCCACCCCCCCCCCCCCCCACCCCCCCCCCCCCCCACCCCCCCCCCCCCCCACCCCCCCCCCCCCCCACCCCCCCCCCCCCCCACCCCCCCCCCCCCCCACCCCCCCCCCCCCCCACCCCCCCCCCCCCCCACCCCCCCCCCCCCCCACCCCCCCCCCCCCCCACCCCCCCCCCCCCCCACCCCCCCCCCCCCCCACCCCCCCCCCCCCCCACCCCCCCCCCCCCCCACCCCCCCCCCCCCCCACCCCCCCCCCCCCCCACCCCCCCCCCCCCCCACCCCCCCCCCCCCCCACCCCCCCCCCCCCCCACCCCCCCCCCCCCCCACCCCCCCCCCCCCCCACCCCCCCCCCCCCCCACCCCCCCCCCCCCCCACCCCCCCCCCCCCCCACCCCCCCCCCCCCCCACCCCCCCCCCCCCCCACCCCCCCCCCCCCCCACCCCCCCCCCCCCCCACCCCCCCCCCCCCCCACCCCCCCCCCCCCCCACCCCCCCCCCCCCCCACCCCCCCCCCCCCCCACCCCCCCCCCCCCCCACCCCCCCCCCCCCCCACCCCCCCCCCCCCCCACCCCCCCCCCCCCCCACCCCCCCCCCCCCCCACCCCCCCCCCCCCCCACCCCCCCCCCCCCCCACCCCCCCCCCCCCCCACCCCCCCCCCCCCCCACCCCCCCCCCCCCCCACCCCCCCCCCCCCCCACCCCCCCCCCCCCCCACCCCCCCCCCCCCCCACCCCCCCCCCCCCCCACCCCCCCCCCCCCCCACCCCCCCCCCCCCCCACCCCCCCCCCCCCCCACCCCCCCCCCCCCCCACCCCCCCCCCCCCCCACCCCCCCCCCCCCCCACCCCCCCCCCCCCCCACCCCCCCCCCCCCCCACCCCCCCCCCCCCCCACCCCCCCCCCCCCCCACCCCCCCCCCCCCCCACCCCCCCCCCCCCCCACCCCCCCCCCCCCCCACCCCCCCCCCCCCCCACCCCCCCCCCCCCCCACCCCCCCCCCCCCCCACCCCCCCCCCCCCCCACCCCCCCCCCCCCCCACCCCCCCCCCCCCCCACCCCCCCCCCCCCCCACCCCCCCCCCCCCCCACCCCCCCCCCCCCCCACCCCCCCCCCCCCCCACCCCCCCCCCCCCCCACCCCCCCCCCCCCCCACCCCCCCCCCCCCCCACCCCCCCCCCCCCCCACCCCCCCCCCCCCCCACCCCCCCCCCCCCCCACCCCCCCCCCCCCCCACCCCCCCCCCCCCCCACCCCCCCCCCCCCCCACCCCCCCCCCCCCCCACCCCCCCCCCCCCCCACCCCCCCCCCCCCCCACCCCCCCCCCCCCCCACCCCCCCCCCCCCCCACCCCCCCCCCCCCCCACCCCCCCCCCCCCCCACCCCCCCCCCCCCCCACCCCCCCCCCCCCCCACCCCCCCCCCCCCCCACCCCCCCCCCCCCCCACCCCCCCCCCCCCCCACCCCCCCCCCCCCCCACCCCCCCCCCCCCCCACCCCCCCCCCCCCCCACCCCCCCCCCCCCCCACCCCCCCCCCCCCCCACCCCCCCCCCCCCCCACCCCCCCCCCCCCCCACCCCCCCCCCCCCCCACCCCCCCCCCCCCCCACCCCCCCCCCCCCCCACCCCCCCCCCCCCCCACCCCCCCCCCCCCCCACCCCCCCCCCCCCCCACCCCCCCCCCCCCCCACCCCCCCCCCCCCCCACCCCCCCCCCCCCCCACCCCCCCCCCCCCCCACCCCCCCCCCCCCCCACCCCCCCCCCCCCCCACCCCCCCCCCCCCCCACCCCCCCCCCCCCCCACCCCCCCCCCCCCCCACCCCCCCCCCCCCCCACCCCCCCCCCCCCCCACCCCCCCCCCCCCCCACCCCCCCCCCCCCCCACCCCCCCCCCCCCCCACCCCCCCCCCCCCCCACCCCCCCCCCCCCCCACCCCCCCCCCCCCCCACCCCCCCCCCCCCCCACCCCCCCCCCCCCCCACCCCCCCCCCCCCCCACCCCCCCCCCCCCCCACCCCCCCCCCCCCCCACCCCCCCCCCCCCCCACCCCCCCCCCCCCCCACCCCCCCCCCCCCCCACCCCCCCCCCCCCCCACCCCCCCCCCCCCCCACCCCCCCCCCCCCCCACCCCCCCCCCCCCCCACCCCCCCCCCCCCCCACCCCCCCCCCCCCCCACCCCCCCCCCCCCCCACCCCCCCCCCCCCCCACCCCCCCCCCCCCCCACCCCCCCCCCCCCCCACCCCCCCCCCCCCCCACCCCCCCCCCCCCCCACCCCCCCCCCCCCCCACCCCCCCCCCCCCCCACCCCCCCCCCCCCCCACCCCCCCCCCCCCCCACCCCCCCCCCCCCCCACCCCCCCCCCCCCCCACCCCCCCCCCCCCCCACCCCCCCCCCCCCCCACCCCCCCCCCCCCCCACCCCCCCCCCCCCCCACCCCCCCCCCCCCCCACCCCCCCCCCCCCCCACCCCCCCCCCCCCCCACCCCCCCCCCCCCCCACCCCCCCCCCCCCCCACCCCCCCCCCCCCCCACCCCCCCCCCCCCCCACCCCCCCCCCCCCCCACCCCCCCCCCCCCCCACCCCCCCCCCCCCCCACCCCCCCCCCCCCCCACCCCCCCCCCCCCCCACCCCCCCCCCCCCCCACCCCCCCCCCCCCCCACCCCCCCCCCCCCCCACCCCCCCCCCCCCCCACCCCCCCCCCCCCCCACCCCCCCCCCCCCCCACCCCCCCCCCCCCCCACCCCCCCCCCCCCCCACCCCCCCCCCCCCCCACCCCCCCCCCCCCCCACCCCCCCCCCCCCCCACCCCCCCCCCCCCCCACCCCCCCCCCCCCCCACCCCCCCCCCCCCCCACCCCCCCCCCCCCCCACCCCCCCCCCCCCCCACCCCCCCCCCCCCCCACCCCCCCCCCCCCCCACCCCCCCCCCCCCCCACCCCCCCCCCCCCCCACCCCCCCCCCCCCCCACCCCCCCCCCCCCCCACCCCCCCCCCCCCCCACCCCCCCCCCCCCCCACCCCCCCCCCCCCCCACCCCCCCCCCCCCCCACCCCCCCCCCCCCCCACCCCCCCCCCCCCCCACCCCCCCCCCCCCCCACCCCCCCCCCCCCCCACCCCCCCCCCCCCCCACCCCCCCCCCCCCCCACCCCCCCCCCCCCCCACCCCCCCCCCCCCCCACCCCCCCCCCCCCCCACCCCCCCCCCCCCCCACCCCCCCCCCCCCCCACCCCCCCCCCCCCCCACCCCCCCCCCCCCCCACCCCCCCCCCCCCCCACCCCCCCCCCCCCCCACCCCCCCCCCCCCCCACCCCCCCCCCCCCCCACCCCCCCCCCCCCCCACCCCCCCCCCCCCCCACCCCCCCCCCCCCCCACCCCCCCCCCCCCCCACCCCCCCCCCCCCCCACCCCCCCCCCCCCCCACCCCCCCCCCCCCCCACCCCCCCCCCCCCCCACCCCCCCCCCCCCCCACCCCCCCCCCCCCCCACCCCCCCCCCCCCCCACCCCCCCCCCCCCCCACCCCCCCCCCCCCCCACCCCCCCCCCCCCCCACCCCCCCCCCCCCCCACCCCCCCCCCCCCCCACCCCCCCCCCCCCCCACCCCCCCCCCCCCCCACCCCCCCCCCCCCCCACCCCCCCCCCCCCCCACCCCCCCCCCCCCCCACCCCCCCCCCCCCCCACCCCCCCCCCCCCCCACCCCCCCCCCCCCCCACCCCCCCCCCCCCCCACCCCCCCCCCCCCCCACCCCCCCCCCCCCCCACCCCCCCCCCCCCCCACCCCCCCCCCCCCCCACCCCCCCCCCCCCCCACCCCCCCCCCCCCCCACCCCCCCCCCCCCCCACCCCCCCCCCCCCCCACCCCCCCCCCCCCCCACCCCCCCCCCCCCCCACCCCCCCCCCCCCCCACCCCCCCCCCCCCCCACCCCCCCCCCCCCCCACCCCCCCCCCCCCCCACCCCCCCCCCCCCCCACCCCCCCCCCCCCCCACCCCCCCCCCCCCCCACCCCCCCCCCCCCCCACCCCCCCCCCCCCCCACCCCCCCCCCCCCCCACCCCCCCCCCCCCCCACCCCCCCCCCCCCCCACCCCCCCCCCCCCCCACCCCCCCCCCCCCCCACCCCCCCCCCCCCCCACCCCCCCCCCCCCCCACCCCCCCCCCCCCCCACCCCCCCCCCCCCCCACCCCCCCCCCCCCCCACCCCCCCCCCCCCCCACCCCCCCCCCCCCCCACCCCCCCCCCCCCCCACCCCCCCCCCCCCCCACCCCCCCCCCCCCCCACCCCCCCCCCCCCCCACCCCCCCCCCCCCCCACCCCCCCCCCCCCCCACCCCCCCCCCCCCCCACCCCCCCCCCCCCCCACCCCCCCCCCCCCCCACCCCCCCCCCCCCCCACCCCCCCCCCCCCCCACCCCCCCCCCCCCCCACCCCCCCCCCCCCCCACCCCCCCCCCCCCCCACCCCCCCCCCCCCCCACCCCCCCCCCCCCCCACCCCCCCCCCCCCCCACCCCCCCCCCCCCCCACCCCCCCCCCCCCCCACCCCCCCCCCCCCCCACCCCCCCCCCCCCCCACCCCCCCCCCCCCCCACCCCCCCCCCCCCCCACCCCCCCCCCCCCCCACCCCCCCCCCCCCCCACCCCCCCCCCCCCCCACCCCCCCCCCCCCCCACCCCCCCCCCCCCCCACCCCCCCCCCCCCCCACCCCCCCCCCCCCCCACCCCCCCCCCCCCCCACCCCCCCCCCCCCCCACCCCCCCCCCCCCCCACCCCCCCCCCCCCCCACCCCCCCCCCCCCCCACCCCCCCCCCCCCCCACCCCCCCCCCCCCCCACCCCCCCCCCCCCCCACCCCCCCCCCCCCCCACCCCCCCCCCCCCCCACCCCCCCCCCCCCCCACCCCCCCCCCCCCCCACCCCCCCCCCCCCCCACCCCCCCCCCCCCCCACCCCCCCCCCCCCCCACCCCCCCCCCCCCCCACCCCCCCCCCCCCCCACCCCCCCCCCCCCCCACCCCCCCCCCCCCCCACCCCCCCCCCCCCCCACCCCCCCCCCCCCCCACCCCCCCCCCCCCCCACCCCCCCCCCCCCCCACCCCCCCCCCCCCCCACCCCCCCCCCCCCCCACCCCCCCCCCCCCCCACCCCCCCCCCCCCCCACCCCCCCCCCCCCCCACCCCCCCCCCCCCCCACCCCCCCCCCCCCCCACCCCCCCCCCCCCCCACCCCCCCCCCCCCCCACCCCCCCCCCCCCCCACCCCCCCCCCCCCCCACCCCCCCCCCCCCCCACCCCCCCCCCCCCCCACCCCCCCCCCCCCCCACCCCCCCCCCCCCCCACCCCCCCCCCCCCCCACCCCCCCCCCCCCCCACCCCCCCCCCCCCCCACCCCCCCCCCCCCCCACCCCCCCCCCCCCCCACCCCCCCCCCCCCCCACCCCCCCCCCCCCCCACCCCCCCCCCCCCCCACCCCCCCCCCCCCCCACCCCCCCCCCCCCCCACCCCCCCCCCCCCCCACCCCCCCCCCCCCCCACCCCCCCCCCCCCCCACCCCCCCCCCCCCCCACCCCCCCCCCCCCCCACCCCCCCCCCCCCCCACCCCCCCCCCCCCCCACCCCCCCCCCCCCCCACCCCCCCCCCCCCCCACCCCCCCCCCCCCCCACCCCCCCCCCCCCCCACCCCCCCCCCCCCCCACCCCCCCCCCCCCCCACCCCCCCCCCCCCCCACCCCCCCCCCCCCCCACCCCCCCCCCCCCCCACCCCCCCCCCCCCCCACCCCCCCCCCCCCCCACCCCCCCCCCCCCCCACCCCCCCCCCCCCCCACCCCCCCCCCCCCCCACCCCCCCCCCCCCCCACCCCCCCCCCCCCCCACCCCCCCCCCCCCCCACCCCCCCCCCCCCCCACCCCCCCCCCCCCCCACCCCCCCCCCCCCCCACCCCCCCCCCCCCCCACCCCCCCCCCCCCCCACCCCCCCCCCCCCCCACCCCCCCCCCCCCCCACCCCCCCCCCCCCCCACCCCCCCCCCCCCCCACCCCCCCCCCCCCCCACCCCCCCCCCCCCCCACCCCCCCCCCCCCCCACCCCCCCCCCCCCCCACCCCCCCCCCCCCCCACCCCCCCCCCCCCCCACCCCCCCCCCCCCCCACCCCCCCCCCCCCCCACCCCCCCCCCCCCCCACCCCCCCCCCCCCCCACCCCCCCCCCCCCCCACCCCCCCCCCCCCCCACCCCCCCCCCCCCCCACCCCCCCCCCCCCCCACCCCCCCCCCCCCCCACCCCCCCCCCCCCCCACCCCCCCCCCCCCCCACCCCCCCCCCCCCCCACCCCCCCCCCCCCCCACCCCCCCCCCCCCCCACCCCCCCCCCCCCCCACCCCCCCCCCCCCCCACCCCCCCCCCCCCCCACCCCCCCCCCCCCCCACCCCCCCCCCCCCCCACCCCCCCCCCCCCCCACCCCCCCCCCCCCCCACCCCCCCCCCCCCCCACCCCCCCCCCCCCCCACCCCCCCCCCCCCCCACCCCCCCCCCCCCCCACCCCCCCCCCCCCCCACCCCCCCCCCCCCCCACCCCCCCCCCCCCCCACCCCCCCCCCCCCCCACCCCCCCCCCCCCCCACCCCCCCCCCCCCCCACCCCCCCCCCCCCCCACCCCCCCCCCCCCCCACCCCCCCCCCCCCCCACCCCCCCCCCCCCCCACCCCCCCCCCCCCCCACCCCCCCCCCCCCCCACCCCCCCCCCCCCCCACCCCCCCCCCCCCCCACCCCCCCCCCCCCCCACCCCCCCCCCCCCCCACCCCCCCCCCCCCCCACCCCCCCCCCCCCCCACCCCCCCCCCCCCCCACCCCCCCCCCCCCCCACCCCCCCCCCCCCCCACCCCCCCCCCCCCCCACCCCCCCCCCCCCCCACCCCCCCCCCCCCCCACCCCCCCCCCCCCCCACCCCCCCCCCCCCCCACCCCCCCCCCCCCCCACCCCCCCCCCCCCCCACCCCCCCCCCCCCCCACCCCCCCCCCCCCCCACCCCCCCCCCCCCCCACCCCCCCCCCCCCCCACCCCCCCCCCCCCCCACCCCCCCCCCCCCCCACCCCCCCCCCCCCCCACCCCCCCCCCCCCCCACCCCCCCCCCCCCCCACCCCCCCCCCCCCCCACCCCCCCCCCCCCCCACCCCCCCCCCCCCCCACCCCCCCCCCCCCCCACCCCCCCCCCCCCCCACCCCCCCCCCCCCCCACCCCCCCCCCCCCCCACCCCCCCCCCCCCCCACCCCCCCCCCCCCCCACCCCCCCCCCCCCCCACCCCCCCCCCCCCCCACCCCCCCCCCCCCCCACCCCCCCCCCCCCCCACCCCCCCCCCCCCCCACCCCCCCCCCCCCCCACCCCCCCCCCCCCCCACCCCCCCCCCCCCCCACCCCCCCCCCCCCCCACCCCCCCCCCCCCCCACCCCCCCCCCCCCCCACCCCCCCCCCCCCCCACCCCCCCCCCCCCCCACCCCCCCCCCCCCCCACCCCCCCCCCCCCCCACCCCCCCCCCCCCCCACCCCCCCCCCCCCCCACCCCCCCCCCCCCCCACCCCCCCCCCCCCCCACCCCCCCCCCCCCCCACCCCCCCCCCCCCCCACCCCCCCCCCCCCCCACCCCCCCCCCCCCCCACCCCCCCCCCCCCCCACCCCCCCCCCCCCCCACCCCCCCCCCCCCCCACCCCCCCCCCCCCCCACCCCCCCCCCCCCCCACCCCCCCCCCCCCCCACCCCCCCCCCCCCCCACCCCCCCCCCCCCCCACCCCCCCCCCCCCCCACCCCCCCCCCCCCCCACCCCCCCCCCCCCCCACCCCCCCCCCCCCCCACCCCCCCCCCCCCCCACCCCCCCCCCCCCCCACCCCCCCCCCCCCCCACCCCCCCCCCCCCCCACCCCCCCCCCCCCCCACCCCCCCCCCCCCCCACCCCCCCCCCCCCCCACCCCCCCCCCCCCCCACCCCCCCCCCCCCCCACCCCCCCCCCCCCCCACCCCCCCCCCCCCCCACCCCCCCCCCCCCCCACCCCCCCCCCCCCCCACCCCCCCCCCCCCCCACCCCCCCCCCCCCCCACCCCCCCCCCCCCCCACCCCCCCCCCCCCCCACCCCCCCCCCCCCCCACCCCCCCCCCCCCCCACCCCCCCCCCCCCCCACCCCCCCCCCCCCCCACCCCCCCCCCCCCCCACCCCCCCCCCCCCCCACCCCCCCCCCCCCCCACCCCCCCCCCCCCCCACCCCCCCCCCCCCCCACCCCCCCCCCCCCCCACCCCCCCCCCCCCCCACCCCCCCCCCCCCCCACCCCCCCCCCCCCCCACCCCCCCCCCCCCCCACCCCCCCCCCCCCCCACCCCCCCCCCCCCCCACCCCCCCCCCCCCCCACCCCCCCCCCCCCCCACCCCCCCCCCCCCCCACCCCCCCCCCCCCCCACCCCCCCCCCCCCCCACCCCCCCCCCCCCCCACCCCCCCCCCCCCCCACCCCCCCCCCCCCCCACCCCCCCCCCCCCCCACCCCCCCCCCCCCCCACCCCCCCCCCCCCCCACCCCCCCCCCCCCCCACCCCCCCCCCCCCCCACCCCCCCCCCCCCCCACCCCCCCCCCCCCCCACCCCCCCCCCCCCCCACCCCCCCCCCCCCCCACCCCCCCCCCCCCCCACCCCCCCCCCCCCCCACCCCCCCCCCCCCCCACCCCCCCCCCCCCCCACCCCCCCCCCCCCCCACCCCCCCCCCCCCCCACCCCCCCCCCCCCCCACCCCCCCCCCCCCCCACCCCCCCCCCCCCCCACCCCCCCCCCCCCCCACCCCCCCCCCCCCCCACCCCCCCCCCCCCCCACCCCCCCCCCCCCCCACCCCCCCCCCCCCCCACCCCCCCCCCCCCCCACCCCCCCCCCCCCCCACCCCCCCCCCCCCCCACCCCCCCCCCCCCCCACCCCCCCCCCCCCCCACCCCCCCCCCCCCCCACCCCCCCCCCCCCCCACCCCCCCCCCCCCCCACCCCCCCCCCCCCCCACCCCCCCCCCCCCCCACCCCCCCCCCCCCCCACCCCCCCCCCCCCCCACCCCCCCCCCCCCCCACCCCCCCCCCCCCCCACCCCCCCCCCCCCCCACCCCCCCCCCCCCCCACCCCCCCCCCCCCCCACCCCCCCCCCCCCCCACCCCCCCCCCCCCCCACCCCCCCCCCCCCCCACCCCCCCCCCCCCCCACCCCCCCCCCCCCCCACCCCCCCCCCCCCCCACCCCCCCCCCCCCCCACCCCCCCCCCCCCCCACCCCCCCCCCCCCCCACCCCCCCCCCCCCCCACCCCCCCCCCCCCCCACCCCCCCCCCCCCCCACCCCCCCCCCCCCCCACCCCCCCCCCCCCCCACCCCCCCCCCCCCCCACCCCCCCCCCCCCCCACCCCCCCCCCCCCCCACCCCCCCCCCCCCCCACCCCCCCCCCCCCCCACCCCCCCCCCCCCCCACCCCCCCCCCCCCCCACCCCCCCCCCCCCCCACCCCCCCCCCCCCCCACCCCCCCCCCCCCCCACCCCCCCCCCCCCCCACCCCCCCCCCCCCCCACCCCCCCCCCCCCCCACCCCCCCCCCCCCCCACCCCCCCCCCCCCCCACCCCCCCCCCCCCCCACCCCCCCCCCCCCCCACCCCCCCCCCCCCCCACCCCCCCCCCCCCCCACCCCCCCCCCCCCCCACCCCCCCCCCCCCCCACCCCCCCCCCCCCCCACCCCCCCCCCCCCCCACCCCCCCCCCCCCCCACCCCCCCCCCCCCCCACCCCCCCCCCCCCCCACCCCCCCCCCCCCCCACCCCCCCCCCCCCCCACCCCCCCCCCCCCCCACCCCCCCCCCCCCCCACCCCCCCCCCCCCCCACCCCCCCCCCCCCCCACCCCCCCCCCCCCCCACCCCCCCCCCCCCCCACCCCCCCCCCCCCCCACCCCCCCCCCCCCCCACCCCCCCCCCCCCCCACCCCCCCCCCCCCCCACCCCCCCCCCCCCCCACCCCCCCCCCCCCCCACCCCCCCCCCCCCCCACCCCCCCCCCCCCCCACCCCCCCCCCCCCCCACCCCCCCCCCCCCCCACCCCCCCCCCCCCCCACCCCCCCCCCCCCCCACCCCCCCCCCCCCCCACCCCCCCCCCCCCCCACCCCCCCCCCCCCCCACCCCCCCCCCCCCCCACCCCCCCCCCCCCCCACCCCCCCCCCCCCCCACCCCCCCCCCCCCCCACCCCCCCCCCCCCCCACCCCCCCCCCCCCCCACCCCCCCCCCCCCCCACCCCCCCCCCCCCCCACCCCCCCCCCCCCCCACCCCCCCCCCCCCCCACCCCCCCCCCCCCCCACCCCCCCCCCCCCCCACCCCCCCCCCCCCCCACCCCCCCCCCCCCCCACCCCCCCCCCCCCCCACCCCCCCCCCCCCCCACCCCCCCCCCCCCCCACCCCCCCCCCCCCCCACCCCCCCCCCCCCCCACCCCCCCCCCCCCCCACCCCCCCCCCCCCCCACCCCCCCCCCCCCCCACCCCCCCCCCCCCCCACCCCCCCCCCCCCCCACCCCCCCCCCCCCCCACCCCCCCCCCCCCCCACCCCCCCCCCCCCCCACCCCCCCCCCCCCCCACCCCCCCCCCCCCCCACCCCCCCCCCCCCCCACCCCCCCCCCCCCCCACCCCCCCCCCCCCCCACCCCCCCCCCCCCCCACCCCCCCCCCCCCCCACCCCCCCCCCCCCCCACCCCCCCCCCCCCCCACCCCCCCCCCCCCCCACCCCCCCCCCCCCCCACCCCCCCCCCCCCCCACCCCCCCCCCCCCCCACCCCCCCCCCCCCCCACCCCCCCCCCCCCCCACCCCCCCCCCCCCCCACCCCCCCCCCCCCCCACCCCCCCCCCCCCCCACCCCCCCCCCCCCCCACCCCCCCCCCCCCCCACCCCCCCCCCCCCCCACCCCCCCCCCCCCCCACCCCCCCCCCCCCCCACCCCCCCCCCCCCCCACCCCCCCCCCCCCCCACCCCCCCCCCCCCCCACCCCCCCCCCCCCCCACCCCCCCCCCCCCCCACCCCCCCCCCCCCCCACCCCCCCCCCCCCCCACCCCCCCCCCCCCCCACCCCCCCCCCCCCCCACCCCCCCCCCCCCCCACCCCCCCCCCCCCCCACCCCCCCCCCCCCCCACCCCCCCCCCCCCCCACCCCCCCCCCCCCCCACCCCCCCCCCCCCCCACCCCCCCCCCCCCCCACCCCCCCCCCCCCCCACCCCCCCCCCCCCCCACCCCCCCCCCCCCCCACCCCCCCCCCCCCCCACCCCCCCCCCCCCCCACCCCCCCCCCCCCCCACCCCCCCCCCCCCCCACCCCCCCCCCCCCCCACCCCCCCCCCCCCCCACCCCCCCCCCCCCCCACCCCCCCCCCCCCCCACCCCCCCCCCCCCCCACCCCCCCCCCCCCCCACCCCCCCCCCCCCCCACCCCCCCCCCCCCCCACCCCCCCCCCCCCCCACCCCCCCCCCCCCCCACCCCCCCCCCCCCCCACCCCCCCCCCCCCCCACCCCCCCCCCCCCCCACCCCCCCCCCCCCCCACCCCCCCCCCCCCCCACCCCCCCCCCCCCCCACCCCCCCCCCCCCCCACCCCCCCCCCCCCCCACCCCCCCCCCCCCCCACCCCCCCCCCCCCCCACCCCCCCCCCCCCCCACCCCCCCCCCCCCCCACCCCCCCCCCCCCCCACCCCCCCCCCCCCCCACCCCCCCCCCCCCCCACCCCCCCCCCCCCCCACCCCCCCCCCCCCCCACCCCCCCCCCCCCCCACCCCCCCCCCCCCCCACCCCCCCCCCCCCCCACCCCCCCCCCCCCCCACCCCCCCCCCCCCCCACCCCCCCCCCCCCCCACCCCCCCCCCCCCCCACCCCCCCCCCCCCCCACCCCCCCCCCCCCCCACCCCCCCCCCCCCCCACCCCCCCCCCCCCCCACCCCCCCCCCCCCCCACCCCCCCCCCCCCCCACCCCCCCCCCCCCCCACCCCCCCCCCCCCCCACCCCCCCCCCCCCCCACCCCCCCCCCCCCCCACCCCCCCCCCCCCCCACCCCCCCCCCCCCCCACCCCCCCCCCCCCCCACCCCCCCCCCCCCCCACCCCCCCCCCCCCCCACCCCCCCCCCCCCCCACCCCCCCCCCCCCCCACCCCCCCCCCCCCCCACCCCCCCCCCCCCCCACCCCCCCCCCCCCCCACCCCCCCCCCCCCCCACCCCCCCCCCCCCCCACCCCCCCCCCCCCCCACCCCCCCCCCCCCCCACCCCCCCCCCCCCCCACCCCCCCCCCCCCCCACCCCCCCCCCCCCCCACCCCCCCCCCCCCCCACCCCCCCCCCCCCCCACCCCCCCCCCCCCCCACCCCCCCCCCCCCCCACCCCCCCCCCCCCCCACCCCCCCCCCCCCCCACCCCCCCCCCCCCCCACCCCCCCCCCCCCCCACCCCCCCCCCCCCCCACCCCCCCCCCCCCCCACCCCCCCCCCCCCCCACCCCCCCCCCCCCCCACCCCCCCCCCCCCCCACCCCCCCCCCCCCCCACCCCCCCCCCCCCCCACCCCCCCCCCCCCCCACCCCCCCCCCCCCCCACCCCCCCCCCCCCCCACCCCCCCCCCCCCCCACCCCCCCCCCCCCCCACCCCCCCCCCCCCCCACCCCCCCCCCCCCCCACCCCCCCCCCCCCCCACCCCCCCCCCCCCCCACCCCCCCCCCCCCCCACCCCCCCCCCCCCCCACCCCCCCCCCCCCCCACCCCCCCCCCCCCCCACCCCCCCCCCCCCCCACCCCCCCCCCCCCCCACCCCCCCCCCCCCCCACCCCCCCCCCCCCCCACCCCCCCCCCCCCCCACCCCCCCCCCCCCCCACCCCCCCCCCCCCCCACCCCCCCCCCCCCCCACCCCCCCCCCCCCCCACCCCCCCCCCCCCCCACCCCCCCCCCCCCCCACCCCCCCCCCCCCCCACCCCCCCCCCCCCCCACCCCCCCCCCCCCCCACCCCCCCCCCCCCCCACCCCCCCCCCCCCCCACCCCCCCCCCCCCCCACCCCCCCCCCCCCCCACCCCCCCCCCCCCCCACCCCCCCCCCCCCCCACCCCCCCCCCCCCCCACCCCCCCCCCCCCCCACCCCCCCCCCCCCCCACCCCCCCCCCCCCCCACCCCCCCCCCCCCCCACCCCCCCCCCCCCCCACCCCCCCCCCCCCCCACCCCCCCCCCCCCCCACCCCCCCCCCCCCCCACCCCCCCCCCCCCCCACCCCCCCCCCCCCCCACCCCCCCCCCCCCCCACCCCCCCCCCCCCCCACCCCCCCCCCCCCCCACCCCCCCCCCCCCCCACCCCCCCCCCCCCCCACCCCCCCCCCCCCCCACCCCCCCCCCCCCCCACCCCCCCCCCCCCCCACCCCCCCCCCCCCCCACCCCCCCCCCCCCCCACCCCCCCCCCCCCCCACCCCCCCCCCCCCCCACCCCCCCCCCCCCCCACCCCCCCCCCCCCCCACCCCCCCCCCCCCCCACCCCCCCCCCCCCCCACCCCCCCCCCCCCCCACCCCCCCCCCCCCCCACCCCCCCCCCCCCCCACCCCCCCCCCCCCCCACCCCCCCCCCCCCCCACCCCCCCCCCCCCCCACCCCCCCCCCCCCCCACCCCCCCCCCCCCCCACCCCCCCCCCCCCCCACCCCCCCCCCCCCCCACCCCCCCCCCCCCCCACCCCCCCCCCCCCCCACCCCCCCCCCCCCCCACCCCCCCCCCCCCCCACCCCCCCCCCCCCCCACCCCCCCCCCCCCCCACCCCCCCCCCCCCCCACCCCCCCCCCCCCCCACCCCCCCCCCCCCCCACCCCCCCCCCCCCCCACCCCCCCCCCCCCCCACCCCCCCCCCCCCCCACCCCCCCCCCCCCCCACCCCCCCCCCCCCCCACCCCCCCCCCCCCCCACCCCCCCCCCCCCCCACCCCCCCCCCCCCCCACCCCCCCCCCCCCCCACCCCCCCCCCCCCCCACCCCCCCCCCCCCCCACCCCCCCCCCCCCCCACCCCCCCCCCCCCCCACCCCCCCCCCCCCCCACCCCCCCCCCCCCCCACCCCCCCCCCCCCCCACCCCCCCCCCCCCCCACCCCCCCCCCCCCCCACCCCCCCCCCCCCCCACCCCCCCCCCCCCCCACCCCCCCCCCCCCCCACCCCCCCCCCCCCCCACCCCCCCCCCCCCCCACCCCCCCCCCCCCCCACCCCCCCCCCCCCCCACCCCCCCCCCCCCCCACCCCCCCCCCCCCCCACCCCCCCCCCCCCCCACCCCCCCCCCCCCCCACCCCCCCCCCCCCCCACCCCCCCCCCCCCCCACCCCCCCCCCCCCCCACCCCCCCCCCCCCCCACCCCCCCCCCCCCCCACCCCCCCCCCCCCCCACCCCCCCCCCCCCCCACCCCCCCCCCCCCCCACCCCCCCCCCCCCCCACCCCCCCCCCCCCCCACCCCCCCCCCCCCCCAATGGCCTTTTCCACTTCAGCATGAAGATGCTCAGATGCCTCACGTGCACTGCTTCCGGAGCCGGGTCGCACCTTCGTGAGATACGGGAACTGAGGGGAGGTCCTAAAGTTAAGCCTTGCTCCTCCACGCCACCCTTGCTGTGCTGACTTTTGCGGAGAAGGCAAAGCATTTGCTGCAGATCCGGCTACCCCTGCTTGGGAGCAACATGGCTCTGGTGACCATCTTAGATGAGATATGTGGGGGCCCAAAGACAATGAGCCTTTTTAGTGATGCAGACAGGGGGGTCCAATTCTATCTTGGGATGACCAAACGGCAGCCCGTGAGCCACGTGGTTTGCAGCCGAGGAGGCTGGGGGTGGTGTGGATTTTCCTGTCCCCAGCTCTGCATGTCCTTGCCCCTGGCCACAATGCTGTATTTTGCTCCAGAGGCAGGGAAGCCAGAAGGGACGGCAAGAGCCTGAGCACAGGAATAGGAGGCAGAAGTGCATGGCAGCATGGCCAGAAACAAGCGGGTGCACAGGGAGACACTCAGGTAGGTCATTTTTAGCTGGTTTTCTGTGATTAGGGTGGCAGGAGAGGAGAACTGAGTGCAGGCAGGCACCGGCTGAGCCAATGTCTACCCGCAGCTGTCCGGGCTGTCCCGCCACCTCCTAAGTCCACTCAACATTCCCATCTGCCCACAAAAACTAATAGGTGAGAGCGGAAAGTTCTTGTTACTTACTGAATTCCATTCATAGGGAAGTAGAAAACCCTCTTACTTGTTCTTTACTCTTTACACAATGCAGAAATATCTGCCAAAGTTTTGGTGAGTGAGGTAAACAGCTGAAAAATAGAACTTTGGGAGATATGATTCTGGGAATGTGTGTTAATCTCCCTCACTCCTCCATGTTTTATTGGTGGCACATGAGTTTACATGGAACATCAATACAGTTGTCTAGATGTGGGTTGGGATGTTGATTTCATTCCTTGCTATTATCTAACCTGAATAGTGAGGTAGTGGGGTAGGGGAAATTAAATTTAAAATCCATTTGTTAAGATCAATCATGTTAATAAAATTACATACATGAATAAATATTATTTTGCAGATTTCACTGCAGGGGACACAAACATTAACTTCACACATTCTGGCATCTTCTGCTTCACTGTACTGCACAAGCAGGCTATTAGAAGATCTTCCACCTGCAAGCACCTGCAAGCACCTGCAATAGTCCATGGGGCATCTGGAAGTTTCAAGGGATTCCAGGATGTATACCAAGGATAAAAAATCTCAAGGGTCTTGAGTGGAATGGGGGGAAAATAGGCAATGGATATATATGGAAGTGGCAGGCAGGCAGTAATTCTACCAGCCCCACCATTATATTAAGAGAGATCTGAAGGGTTTTTTTTTACATCAGTAGTGAGGATCTATCGACCTACCATTAATCCTGCAAAATAATGCCAGATCAAAGATGAGAAACAAAAAAGGCGCCATAAAGGGGGTTGCAAGGAAGGCAGCAGCAGGCGGACAAAATGGTGGATCAGCTCAGTTTGTTCTAGGGATGCTTCGCAGCAGGAGACTTTCCTTTGGAACAGAAAATAGTGGGGAGATTCCACTGTGAAGCACATGGCTGCTCTGTGAACAGGAAGTGCACAAGAGGCCTGCATTTTTTTTCCTGGTATGTTACAAAAAAAGAGGGATTTAGATAGGCAGCCCTGTTGGTAAGAAACAGCAGGAAAAGGTTTGAGGTCAGTGACACCTTTAAGGCCAACAAAGTATAATTCTTGGTATAAGCTTTCAAGTGTGGGCACACTCTTTCAGATACCAGGTTCCCTGGACTCATTTGCATACAAGTTAACAGTAATTTTTCCAATAATTACTGTTACCAATTCCAATAATTTTTTTCGGGGAGGAGGTATAATATTTTTAAGGCGGGGGGGGGTCACCTTATATTCAGCGTCAACTTCCTTTCCAGTAAATATGGCATATTATCTTGAAATAACAAGCCACGTTATTGACAGGGGGTCATTGGAACCTGGTAACTGCTATACTGGATTAGAACAATTAGAACAAGGAAGCTGGATTAGAACAAGGAAGCTGAAAGGTAAAATCAAGAGAGTCAAAAATGCCCAAGGTGCTTGGAGGTTATTTAAAAACACAGTCTTAAAAGCTCAGCTGGAATGTGTTCCGCAGGTTAGGAAAGGCAGCGCCCAGTCCAAAAGAAAGCCACCATGGTTAACAAGGGAGGTTGAGGAAATTATTAGGAAAAAAAGATGTCTTTTAGAAAATGGAAGTCCAGTTTGGCTGATGAAGAATACCAGAGAGAACACAGATGGTGGCAAAAGAGAAGCAAGTTAGCTGTAAGGGAGGCGAAAAAGGATTATGAGGAACGCATGGCTGCGAACATCAAAACCAGCAACAAACAGTTCTTCAAGTACATCAAAAGTAGGAAGCCAGCTAGGGAAGCGGTAGGCCCGTTAGATGATGAAGGAACAAAAGGTGTGCTAAAAGATGACAGAGAGATTGCAGAGAAGCTGAATGAATTCTTTGCATCTGTCTTCACCCAAGAGGAGGTGAGGAAAATTCCTGCACCTGAACCAAGCTTCTTAGGAGGTGAATCCGAGGAACTAGCAAAGATAGTGGTAGACAAGGAAGAAGTTCTGGCAGCCATTGATAAACTAAATGCTACCAAATCCCCTGGCCCAGATTGCATTCACCCAAGAGTTCTTAAAGAGCTCAAGCATGAAATTGCTGATCTTCTCACATTAATATGCAACTTATCCCTGAAATCAGGCTCCATCCCTGAAGACTGGAAAATGGCCAATGTCACACCAATCTTTAAGAAAGGATCTAGGGGGGACCCAGGAAATTACAGGCCAGTCAGTTTGACATCTGTTCCTGGTAAATTAGTAGAATCTATCATTAAAGATAAAATTATTAAACATGTAGAAAAGCAAGACCTGCTGAGGAAGAGTCAGCATGGCTTTTGTAGAGGCAAATCCTGTCTTACAAACTTACTAGAGTTCTTTGAGGGTGTAAACAGAAATGTGGATAAGGGGGAACCAGTGGACATTGTCTACTTGGATTTCCAAAAGGCTTTTGACAAAGTTCCTCACCAGAGACTGTTGAGAAAACTCAGCAATGAAGGAATAAGAGGGGAAGTCCTCCTATGGATTAAAAACAGGTTGAGGAACAGGAAACAAAGAATGGGTATAAATGAGAAGTTCTCACAATGGAGAGATGTAGGGAGTGGTGTCCCCCAAGGATCCGTTTTGGGACCAGTGCTCTTTAACTTATTCATAAATGACCTGGAAGTAGGGGTGGGTATGTGGTGGCCAAGTTTGCAGATGATACCAAATTATGTAGGGTGGTGAGAACCGCAAAGGATTGCAAAGAGCTCCAAGCGGACCTTGATAAATTAGGTGAGTGGGCTAAGAAATGGCAAATGCAGTTCAATGTAGCAAAATGTAAAGTGATGCACATAGGGGCAAAAAATCCAAACTTCACATACACGCTACAGGGGTCAGTGCTATCAGTCACAGACCAGGAAAGGGATTTGGGCGTCTTAGTTGATAGTTCCATGGGAATGTCAACTCAATGCGTGGCAGCTGTGAAAAAGGCAAACTCTATGCTGGGGATCATTAGGAAAGGAGTTGATAATAAAACTGCAAGTATTGTCACGCCCTTATATAAAGCAGTGGTGCGACCACACTTGGAGTACTGTGTTCAGTTCTGGTCGGCACATCTCAAAAAGGATATCGAAGAGACAACGAGGATGATTGAAGGATTGGAGCACCTTCCTTATGAGGAGAGGCTGCAGAGTTTGGGACTCTTTAGTTTGGAGAGGAGACGTCTGAGGGGGGGATATGATTGAAGTGTACAAAATTATGCATGGGGTAGAAAATGTTGACAGAGAGAAATTTTTCTCTCTTTCTCACAATACTAGAACCAGGGGGCATTCATTTAAAATGCTGGGGGGAAGAATTAGGACTAATAAAAGGAAACACTTCTTCACGCAACGTATGATTGGTGTTTGGAATATGCTGCCACAAGAGGTGGTGATGGCCACTCACCTGGATAGCTTTAAAAAGGGCTTGGACAGATTTATGGAGAAGTCAATCTATGGCTACCAATCTTGATCCTCCTTGATCTCAGATTGCAAATGCCTTAGAGGACCAGGTGCTTGGGAGCAGCAGCAGCAGAAGGCCATTGCTTTCACATCCTGCACGTGAGCTCCCAAAGGCACCTGGTGGGCCTCTGCGACTAGCAGAATGCTGGACTAGATGGACTCTGGTCTGATCCAGCAGGCTAGTTCTTGTGTTCTTAACAATTGACTCTGCATTTAGGATTCAGGCTTCCATGTGTGTGGGGGGGGGGGCAGATTTTGTGCAGAAGCAGGGTGTGAGAGCCCTCATTTTCAACAGTGATATAGATCAGTGGTTCTCAACCTTCCTAATGCCGTGACCCTTTAATACAGTTTCTCATGTTGTGGTGACCCCCAACCCTAACATTTATCCATTTTACAGATGGGGAACACTGATGCAGAGAGTCTTAGGCGACCCCTGTGAAAGGGTCATTTGATCCCCAAAGGGGTCCCAACCCCCAGGTTGAGAACCACTGATATAGATTATCTTAGTCAGAAGCGACCCAACAAAGCAACTTTATGTACTAGTAGATCTTGTTCCTAACAGATGCAGGCGAAACGTTACGAAATCTACCAGACCACGGCCACACAGCCCGGAAAGCCCACAACAACCAGTTGAGTCCGGCCATGAAAGCCTTCGACAATACAATTTCCCATACCTTGATTCCTTTAATATATTACAAATCACGTCAGCAACCGCCAGCAAAGAATTTTGTAACTCCATACTTTCCAAACCAATTCATGTACTGTAACAATTGTGCATACTGCAGAAGACTGAGGCATCAGGGTGGGTTGAGTCCATTCACGAAAAGTGCAACCCAGGACTGTTACGCCTCATCATTTTTATGTTTAACTAGAGAACACATCTCCAGGAAACAATACCGCCCAACAGCTGGACTACAGTTCCCACAGTGCCTGGCGTCTCTAAGCAACGGAACGGATGCCCACCACATAGTTCTGAAATCCTTCGGTTCCCCTTTGTGACCTTATTGGCTGTAACCAATGACATTACACCGAGGCAAACAAAGGACTTGAGAACAAAGGCTGTTGAGAAATAGGAAGTAGCTCAGCCCCGAAGAAAATTTCTTTGTCCTGCCATGCAATCCCTGAAGGCGGGTTTTTTTCCTTGAGTGGTGCAGGGAACAAAGTCGGTTTCATACAACATACCAATATCTCACTCTACTCTTTTTTTGTAAGTTAAACAGGAAGGAGGCTTGTATTTGCAACCTACAGAGGAGCACACGGTTTAGACCGAATAGTTTCGCTAACCCAGCAGCTAACTTGCCGCACTTAAAGAATAGCAACGTTAATTGAACGCAGAAAGAAACACAGCTCTCCCATTGAAAAAGTGGGTGGCCCTTAAAAGGACCTTTTAGGTTTTGTTGTCGCTGTTGCGCTCTCCAGCAAGACTTAGCCCCCAAAGCCGTACAGAGTGCGGCCCTGGCGTTTCAAGGCGTACACCACGTCCATGGCAGTGACGGTCTTCCTCTTGGCGTGTTCGGTGTAAGTCACGGCATCTCGAATCACGTTCTCCAGGAACACCTTCAGAACACCGCGAGTCTCCTCGTAAATCAGCCCGGAGATGCGCTTCACGCCACCGCGGCGAGCCAAGCGGCGGATAGCCGGCTTGGTGATACCTTGAATGTTGTCGCGCAAGACTTTACGGTGGCGCTTGGCGCCCCCTTTCCCCAGGCCCTTTCCGCCTTTGCCACGTCCAGACATTCTCACCACAGACTAAAATATGACAAAGCGTATTGAAAAAAAATCGCTGCAGACTGGGTTTATATTGCTTGATGGCCGACCAGAGTGAAAACTGCAAGGTCATGTGTGGCCGTCGCTCTTAACTTTGCATTTTAGAAGCCTAGTCAGAGATTCTACCAATGAGCAACCGAGAAGTTTCGAAACGACCAATCAACTATCAGTGTTTCAAACTGAACATTTTGGCACCTTCCCGCTTTGTCCTCGAGCCGGCGTAGAAAAGCGACCTTTGTATCTTCCCCGATTTGGGCACTAAATGGTGTTTCTTCCGGCTCAAGCTTAACGGACATTATATAGCTTGCTGTTCCGGTGGCGTGTATACTTTATTTTATTTCTGGTGGGGTAAGGGAGAGTCTGCTGTGGTGGCCCAGGAATTGTCCTTCTGTTTGTGGCAGAAGAGTGCTATCGCCTTGCAATGGCCTGGTCTTCCTCTAGCCCTGCTTCCCTGCAAGCCGTCACTCACCTGCTCTTTGACATGGACGGCCTGCTGCTGGACACGGAACTCCTTTACACCATGCGACCCAAGAAGCCTGTCAGTGCTTTGGCAAGACGTACACCTGGGACGTGAAATCCTTAGTTATGGGCAAAAAGGCCCTTGAAGCCTCAGAGATAATCCGAGACATCCTCGATCTCCCACTCTCCAAAGAAGAACTATTGCAGGAATGCAGAATCCAGCAAGATAAATTGTTTCCCGATGCCAACTTGATGCCGGGAGTTGCATAACTCATCAGACACCTGCATCAGCACCAGATCCCCATGGCGGTGGCGAGTAGCTCCTCCCAAGAGAGCTAGGAGCTACTCAGCAACATCACTCAATTAAAAAGAAAGTTCCAACTTGTAGTTCAACTGAAACACATGAACTACATTGAATATCAATGGAATCAATTATACCAGGCCACTATAACTAATAACATCCAACAATTCTGGCAGTTAGTAAATAGAAGTACCTCAACCTATGGCACGCATGCCTCACATATCTCTCTGGCTCACTGGCACAGATATTTTTCCAACCTTTTCAATGTGGGTACTACTACGAACCCTGTTCTTGCCCCAGCTTCAGCTGAGCTACCTGAATGGCCTGCAGTTAAACCTCAGGAAGTGATCAATTTAATTAATGGTTTAAAAAGAGGCAAAGCCCCTGGCCCCGACCAAATAATACCTGAAATATTCAAATCTTCTCCAGAATGGTGGGCAACGCTTTTGGCCTCACTATTCACTTATGTCAACAACACAGGCCTTATACCAAGCGAGTGGTTAACAGCTATAATTGTCCCCATATACAAAAAGGGAGACACTACTAATCCTTCAAATTACCGCCCTATCAGTCTCCTTTCAGTCACTGGCAAACTATACGCCAAATTTCTATACTTGAAACTTGAGGAGTGGATCAGACAAACAGGAGTGATTGGTCCAGAGCAAATTGGCTTCTCTAAAAATAAATCAACACTTGATCATTTATCTGTTTTATCACACCTAGCCAATAAATATACAATTCATGCCAACCATAAACTTTTTGTTGCTTTTTTAGATTTGAAAGGAGCATTTGACTCAGTTTCAAGAGAACTACTCTGGAGTAAACTCTCTGTCCTGAACATTGACCCTAGATTATTGTTCTTAATAAAACAATTGTACACTGGCACTAGCTGTAAAATCAGAGCTGCCCCGAATGGGCCCCTTACATCTAGCATCCCTACTACTAGGGGAGTTAAACAAGGCTGCATATTGGCCCCTATTTTGTTTAACATCTTTCTCAACGATTTAGTGCCTATTCTTTCAAAGGTCAACGGACACGCACCCAAACTGTGCTCTAAACATGTCCCTGCCCTGCTTTATGCAGATGACACTGCTCTTCTCTCATGCACAAAGGTTGGCCTCACCCGCCTTCTGAATCGTTGTGCGGAATACTGTAAGTCAAATGAACTGGAAATCAACTATGAGAAATCCAAAATATTGGTATTCGCCAGACGATTCTCTAGACAGGTATGGACTATCAACAAGAAACCTATAGAGCAAGTCAAACAGTTTAAATATCTGGGCATTACTCTTACGAGCAATCTTAATTGGGCAGTACACAGGACACTAGCACTTGATGCAGCCAATAACAGCGCTTCAGCAATCCTGTGCTTCTTCCACAAATCGGGCCATCAATATATACCATCAGCGTTGAAAGTTTTCAATGCCAAATGTGGAACCAAGCTCCTTTATGGAACACCTATCTGGATTGAAGCGGCGAACAAAATCTTAAATAGATCTCAATCCCGTTTTTTTTATAAAATCATGGGACTACCCAACTGTGCTCCATACGCAGCCCTATGCTTAGAACTTGGGCAAATATCCCATGTCACAATGGCTTGGCTGAGGACCATCAAATATTGGCTGCACATCCATTTTTCACAAGATCATTCTAGCTTAATCCACTCGATGCTCTCCGACTCGGTAGTTCCCAGATGGACGACGTTGGTGGAAGAAAAAATTAGCTCTATCGGCCTCCCACTAGAGTCACTTTACTCTTTCACTCTACCAGAGGCCTATAATTGCCTGAAAATCAGGCTGCTGGAACATGAGTACTGCAACATGATAGCTGAAGCGAGGAAAACATGCTCTCCTCTAAATTTGCTTATCCCTTTTGAACAAGGACATACAGCCAACTACCTTTTCTGGCTTACCAATCCAAGGCACAGAAGAGCAATATCCTTGGCCCGTTTCAATTTAATGCCTTCTATGCTCCTTAAAGGCAGATACCAACACATAGATAAACAAAAGAGGCTATGCCCATGCAACTCAGGCCAAGTAGAGACACTGGAGCACACTCTGTTTCATTGTGCAAGATTTGCCAAGATCAGAATGACCCAGCCCATCATTGCTTCACTTCTATACAATCATTTAACTGATGCTCTTAGGATTCCGTTAATCTTAGATAATCTTGATCCTTACTTCTGCGAAAGCGTAGCAAAATATCTTTTAAAGATTATAGACGCAACGCTAGATGGACACTAAGCACTAGATTGCTATCATCATAACAACAACAATGCTGCTCACATTAACTATTTGCTATTGGCACACAGTGCCTACATCTGCCAGCAACCTTTGGGTTCACGGTCACGGTCACCCAAAGTCAAACGTGGGTGATTCATTGAGGGATGTCGTAGTTTTGTTATTGATTGCTAGATGGAGTGAGTGACAACTGAAGGCTGTGGCAACCTATGGGAGCCAAATCAATTGTTTGCCCATTTCCTCGCCCCCTATCCCTTGTTCTGTGTTAGGATTAGGTGCCACTCTAACAAACTCTGTGTTTTATAGTGGAGTGTTGACACTGTATGCTGTTGTGATGCCTGGGCTCTGTTGGTGGGTTTTTAGTCAGATCTGTGGAGAGGTGTATAGGAATGGCACTTTTGATGAGTCCATTTGGACTAAACTTTTGATGAGACTCTGAATGGCTGCTGTAACTATCTGTCTTTCATGGACCATTGTTTTATGGTTTTATTGTTTTATTGTATTTATTGTTTTATTGTATTTATTGTATTTTGGAATGCCAATAAAGGCTATCATCATCAAAAAAAGAGAGAGAGAGCTTTGACTTGAAAGCCACTCGCCACAAGGATTTCTTTAGTTTGTTTCATCACATCGTCTTGGGAGATGACCCAGAAGTGAAGGAGGGCAAACCACAGCCTGACCTCTTTTTAGTCTGCGCCCGGAGATTTAACCCGCCGCCCCTGCCAGAAAAGTGTCTTGTATTTGAAGATGCTCCCAATGGAGTCCAAGCAGCACTGGCAGCCGGCATGCAGGTGGTCATGATTCCAGACGAAAAACTGAACAAAGATCTCACCAAGGGAGCCACCGTGGTGCTGCGGTCAATGACAGATTTCAGGCCTCAGCAGTTTGGCTTACCACCCTTTCACTAAGACCTGCAATGTGTGGGGGTTGTGTGTTTTATTGACTTACTCTTCCTGATTCAGGGTGAGAAACCCTTTTAAAGAAAATCAAAGGCTTCAAGATTCCTACCAAAATCATGTCTTCTGTTTCATAAAGGTTATGGGATGAGTCATTTATTCAAACCCAAGGGTGCTATTTGGAAACATGAGTACGTTCTAAGTATGCAACACACTTCTGGTACTTTTTAAAAGAAAATGTGGGGGCCCTCTTGCAAATGTAAATGGGCTCTGGACTGTATTGTGTCGCTTTATTTTCTATTCTACTTTTCTTCAACATGTAGTAATTTTATTCTCACAGTAACCAAGTTTGGTGTAATTTCCTTGTTCAGGAAGAGTGAGAAAAGATAGAAGCTACCCAACCATCCAGCTAAATCCACTGAACTTGGTGCAAAGGCCCAGTTAATGTTTGTTATATGTGCCATGCTGTGTTGAAAAACTTTTAAAAAGTAAACCATTAACATTTTTGAGATTGCAACTACATAATAAAGCGTGCAAAATACTGCAAAACTGCCTGGTCTTTTCCCTCCCTCTCTTGGTCGGTTTCCCACAGATTCAAGCTGTTTTATAACAAAAGTACTATTTGCAAATGTAGCTAAACCAATATCTTAACTAGGAAAACTGTTTATCTTGATTTTGACAAGACAGAGCTGTAAGTCCCTGTTCAATGCCAAAACCTGGTGAGTGGGATTTGGTAACTTATCAACCAAGTCTATCTCACTGGGGTATTTTGAGAATAAAATAAGATAGACTGTAGATACTTAGAAGAACCAGATATGATGCAATAATAATATTCTAATAGTTCAAACATGGAGAATTCAATTTGAATTGTGCTCATTTCTAGAGTCTTGACACTAACCCCACACCTGTTTTCAGTATCTCACTCAGCTTCCAAGCTATGTAGAACAGGGTTTTATATCCAGGATTAAATTCCCATCTGGGACTCAAGGCATAACTTCCAGATTAAGTTAAAAGTCCGGGTAAACATGTGAAGCACAATATCTCCTCTCAGAATTCTGCCATTGAACACAAAAATATCTGGGACTTCCAACCCTTTCTATCAGTTCTCATTCAAAACCTTAATACGCCTCCCACCACAAACGTCTTCCCTCCCCCTCCCCCCCCCCAAGTTCTTTCCTCTTCACTCTGAGGGATTCTGCACAGCACAAATAGAACATCCTTAGGATGTTATAGACACCATTTGGGGGAAGAACTTCACACAGGTCTCTCCCCCCAAATAACATGAGCCCATTATATTCCTCTCAACCCAGGTTTTTCAAAAATTGCTAAACCAGCAATATTTTTGCAAAATCCCAGGTTGAAGGCGCTCCTTCACACAACACGGCAAGAGATCTTTCATTTCTCCCGGCTGCCAGCCAATTCCCCCCTCCCTTCCACTCTCCTTTCGACTGCTGCTGCCCACCTGCCCTTGTCCCCCAAGCAAGTTTTCTCCCCATAGCGGTGAGTATGACCGCCATTACATTCATAGATCTTCAGTGACACATTCCTTATTGTTTGGCCAATGCAAGACAGTGCCTTTTTATTTATTTTTTTAATTGTGTGTTGGATAGATGAAGCTCTGCAGGTGCAGCCAATTGGATTAGGGGGCATTTCTGGATGCCTTCTCAGCCATGGGAAGGCACGAAAGCACCCCGCATTGTTTCCCTGGACTCAAATTGCTTCCTGAACATGTGAAGGGCACACATACAAACAGAAGAAAGGAAAGTGGGTTCATTTATAATGACCACAGCTCGTTATAAATGTGCTGTGCAAAATCACCAATGTTACAAATGTTCTCAGGAACCCTAAGAGATCATGTGCTTTTAACTGCAGCAAAATATACCCAGGATACTAGCAATCCAATAGTAGAGAATAAAGTACGTTACATTGTTCCTTGTTTCAATTTATGCTACGTTTGTAACAAAATATGAGCTTTTTCACAAAATGTGCTCCCAGGGTACATAAGCACAGGAATAAGCAACAAGTACATCGCCTTGGTTTTTTTAAAAACCTCTACTATGCTGTGTTGCTTAACATAGCAGAGAGAATGACACAAGTTTAGGACTTTTCAGTCTCATTCCCCCCACCCCCCTCTTCATCCCTACTTTTCCCAGCTATCAGCTTAGATTTGGGAGAAGGGAACATATTTTTAACAGACTAAAATCAAGAATATTTTTATTGCAATTAAAGCCACACTATATCAATTAAATAAAAAAACTGCTTTATGGTGAAGAAAAGCCTATCTTAGGAGTGTGGGGAGGACGAGACCCCAACCTGAAAACACATGAAACGTTAAACGCTGTATTCTGAAAAGCTTCTTAAAAACGAAAAGAAAAGTTGTTTTGATAACTTCCGCCAGGTAAGCACTGTAACTTAATGGATGAGGCAGAATACAGTCCTTGCAGCTTTTTTCAGGAAAGGGTGGGTGGCTCTTAAAAGAGCCTTTTGTGGTTCTCGATCTCCTTGCGAAGCGACAGTCCTCTTACTTGGAGCTGGTGTACTTGGTGACGGCCTTGGTGCCCTCCGAGACGGCGTGCTTGGCCAGCTCTCCGGGCAGCAGGAGGCGCACGGCCGTCTGGATCTCCCGGGAGGTGATGGTGGAGCGCTTGTTGTAATGCGCCAGACGGGAAGCCTCCCCGGCGATGCGCTCGAAGATGTCATTCACGAAGGAGTTCATGATGCCCATCGCCTTGGAGGAGATGCCGGTGTCGGGGTGAACCTGTTTGAGGACTTTGTACACGTAGATGGAGTAGCTCTCCTTCCTGCTCTTGCGGCGCTTCTTGTCGCCCTTCTTCTGGGTCTTGGTGACGGCTTTCTTGGAGCCTTTCTTCGCAGCAGGAGCGGACTTGGCTGGCTCAGGCATCGCGGCAGAACGTTTCTGGCAAGCAACACAGCGACGTACCTCTCAATTCGCCTCCGGTTACAAAACGCAAGTGCGGCACAATTCAGCCTGGCCAGTATTTAAAGAGCCTTTATGCAAATCAAGGTCTCCAAGCTGCGCTGATCCCATTGGATCCCGTGCCTTCTGACATCACCGCCGCCGCGCGCGCTCATGCAAAACAGGGCGACTGTGAGCCTCTCGTTTCTATTGGACGGATGCAACATCTTCTCCTTGGGTTGGCAGGGCTGAGAAACCCGTCCTCTCATTGGCCGACGAGCCACTAATTCCAAGCGCAGCCAATCAAAAGTGCAGTTCCCCGAAGCCTCAGGACGGCATAAAAAGCCCCCGTTCTGCTCTGAGTGATCATTCGCGACGTGTTGTTCTTCGTTGTCAGGAGTATTTCGTTGTGCGCGTCAGTGGCGTCGTAATGTCTGGTCGCGGCAAGCAAGGCGGCAAGGCGAGGGCCAAGGCGAAGTCTCGCTCCTCCCGGGCCGGCCTCCAGTTCCCCGTGGGGCGCGTCCACCGCCTGCTGCGCAAAGGTAACTACGCTGAGCGCGTCGGCGCTGGGGCGCCCGTCTACCTGGCCGCCGTGCTCGAGTACCTCACGGCCGAGATCCTCGAGCTGGCCGGCAACGCTGCCCGCGACAACAAGAAGACGCGCATCATCCCGCGACACTTGCAGCTCGCCATCCGCAACGACGAGGAGCTCAACAAACTCCTCGGCAAGGTCACCATCGCCCAGGGCGGCGTCCTGCCCAACATCCAGGCCGTCCTTCTGCCCAAGAAGACCGAGAGCCACAAGGCCAAAGGCAAGTGAGCGAGCCGCCGCCGCCGCCGCAGCCAGCGCCGAGGATAAAAGGGGCTCGTCTATTTTAAACCTAAAGGCTCTTTTCAGAGCCACCTACAATTTCACATAAAGAGCTGCGAGTCTATGTAAATAGCACTTTTCGGTTTGTCGCTGCTGGTACTTTCCAGGCAAGCATTCTACCAGATATCTCTTTCTCCCCCTGCCCTTTTCTACAGCTTCCTGTCCTAAAAACAATTTGCTGTTGTAGATGGAGGTGTGAAGCTGAAGAAAATACTTCCAGCGAAGGCCCTTTTTGCAGGGGTGGTCCTCAGCAAAGTTATCCTCTTGAAATCTAAAATTCATATCCTGGGAGGCAGTTTGGTTCAGAGTAGGTACTATGTGTACTGATTATTCTGTCAAAGAGTGTTGGATGGATTGGGATTGCTAGCCAGGGTGACTGAAAACTTGCATATATACATGTTTCTGTAATTTACATATCTACAGATGGTAAACCTGCCAACTAGTGCTAGGATGTAGCATAGGGGCAGGGAATCCTCAGTTGGCCGCTGTAAGGATTTACTGATTTATTCAAGTCACTTATATCGTGTCTTTCTCCCCAATGGTAGCACGATTTTATGTCATTCATCTCTCTTGCATTTGATCCTCACAACAACTCTGTGAAGTAGTATAGGTTGAAATAATTGCCTCTCACTCACAAATCATTTTCCATATATTGCATTTTACTAGATTACAGGTCTCCATTCCAGTGTATTTTGTGGGTTTTTTGTTCAAGTTACAGGTGATTCTTTCCTGTCCCTTCCTCTCCCAGTTTTCAAGGCAAGAGATGTTCAGAGGTGGGCTTTCTATTATAGGTTCTGCATCCTGCCTTCTGACCCTGGCCTTCCTTGATGGTCTCCCACTCAAGTTCTAACCCTGTTCAGCTTCCAAAGATCTGGTGAGGTCAAGCTACCGTGGGCTATTCAGCCTCCACTGCTTATGCTACTGGATTCTAAACTGCTCTACTGCAACAGGGCTACCTTCTGAAGCTTGCTGTATCCTAATCGTATGCTTGCTTCATTGAGTCCAACCACAAGGGCCAACCCCCAATCAAAGCACTCCCAATGATCATCCAGCTTCTATTCCACTGTTGAACAGTCCTTACTGTCATGGAGTTCTTCCTGATGTTTAGGTGGGATCTCTTTTCCTGTACTTTGAACCCATTTCTCCCTGTCCTAGACTCAGGAGCAACCGAGAACAACCTTGCTTCATCTTCAACATGACATCCCTTCAAATATTTAAACATGGCTATCTTGTCGTACTTCCTCTAAGAAACTCGGAATGGTCAGTTTTATCTGTCCATTTTATCCTCACAACCATCCCTGCCTGGCTGAAGGTGGCTTAGTGGCCCCAAATTAGGCCACTGAGAAGGACAGAGAGGTATTTTGAGCGATACTCTAAAACCCAACACACTTCCGTGGCACCTGAGTTTAGAAGCCAGTGTGGTTTAGTGGTTAAAAGCAGGTGGATTCTAATCTGATGAACCAGATGTGTTTGCACACTCCTACATTCCTGCTGGGTGACCTTGGGCTAGTCACAGTTAATTCAAACCTCTCTCAACCCCACTGACCTCACAAGGTTGTCAGGAGAGGTGGGGAAAGGAGCTTGTAGGCCACCTTGAGTCTCACAGGAGAGAAAGGTGGGATATAAATCCAAACTCTTCTCTTCTTCTAAATGACAAGCTAAAGCAGTGCCTTATTCCAAAGCTTCTATGTGTGGGTTTCCCTTCTTGGAAGGTCTTCTAAGGGAACGTGGATATTTTCGCCCTTGGGAACAAAGCAAGAGTTCAGAGCGCCCTGGGAAGAGGATGCAAACTGGCATCCAATAGCGGTGAAGGGGCGGGAAAAGAGACCGTGAGTGCGGTGGCCAATCCTGGACAAGCCCGGGAAATTCAAAATCTCAAACTGATAGGCTGACCTCCCCAGCCAATCAAGAGCGGGGGCTTTTGCTATAAATTCTCTGCCCCCCAAGCACTTGCTCGCATACCGCTGTAGTCTTCGGAGGAGTTGTGTTGTCCTGAGAAAG
This sequence comes from Sphaerodactylus townsendi, assembly GCF_021028975.2. NCBI lineage: Eukaryota > Metazoa > Chordata > Lepidosauria > Squamata > Sphaerodactylidae > Sphaerodactylus > Sphaerodactylus townsendi. The sequence continues at coordinate 152,212,093 of NC_059427.1, read as the reverse complement.
GTGCAGGATGGCTCGTACCAAGCAAACTGCCCGCAAGTCCACCGGAGGGAAGGCTCCTCGCAAGCAGCTCGCCACCAAGGCTGCCCGCAAAAGCGCGCCTGCTACTGGGGGCGTCAAGAAGCCTCACCGCTACCGTCCCGGGACCGTTGCCCTGCGGGAGATCCGCCGCTACCAGAAATCTACCGAGCTGCTCATTCGCAAGCTGCCCTTCCAGCGCCTGGTGAGAGAAATCGCCCAAGATTTCAAGACCGACCTGCGTTTCCAGAGCTCTGCTGTCATGGCTTTGCAAGAAGCCAGCGAGGCTTACCTCGTGGGGCTCTTTGAGGACACCAATCTGTGCGCCATCCACGCCAAGAGGGTCACCATCATGCCCAAAGATATCCAGCTGGCTCGTAGGATCCGAGGAGAGAGAGCTTGAGTTTCTCAACTCGGCTGCAAGCAACAAAGTAATCCAAAGGCTCTTTTAAGGGCCACCCACAGAACTAGAAAAAAGAGCTGTTAGCTGATACCATGTTTCTAACTAGACTTAAAATAGCAAAGTATTGATAGCGGATGGGAAATGTAATAGTCTCAAAGAGTTTAGGCTGAGAAAGTCTCTTGTCTTTTTAAAAGCTCCTTTTTCTTCATCCTTTCCTTCCCTCCCCTTCAGAAAAATCATTGTATTTCAAGAGCAGGTTTGGGAAATTGGATTTCAGCACTAAGGCATTTAGGTTTGTAGCATCAGCAGCTGCAATTATGGGTTCCTTAGTTCTGGGCTGGATTCTTGGATGGTGCTGAGTTTGATAATGGCCCATTTACTGCAGCAGCTTCGCGCCTTATCTCTGTAGTTGGATTATTTCTTAATCTGTGACATAGAGAAGACAAAGAAGCTAATACCTTGAGATAACCACTGTTTGTGTTTTGTCCCCTCCCCACAGGCCGTGCCATCTTACAAAGAAAGAGTTATGGTAGACTACCACAAGATTGACTCCAAGTATAACATTTCAAGGTTACTTTAGGGTTTGGAGGAAATTGACACTTTCAGAGAATGGTGCATCCCCGATTTTGCAGAAGCCCTGTTCTTTCTACAAGAAGAGACCTGAGACCCATCTATGAATGAGTCTGGCTCTGATGCAGAAGCCTGCACACACCAGGTGGATGGCTCAAAACAGAGTGGTAGGAGGGACTTGAAAGACTGGACAAATGGCATAACTTCCTGTGTCACTAGGGCAGCCCATGTTCCCTACAGCAAACTGAAGGGAGAATTGTAAACCCCTTCACACCCCAGATTGCCCAGATGCATTTGGTGTTATGCATGCATACAGACCTTTGATGGAAAGAGAAAGGGCTCATGAGAAAAGATTGCCAATGGACACCAAGCTTTTCATAGCTGCTCAAAGCACTTTCACTAAGGACTATACAAGTGGTATGTGACCCATACTTAAAAGTCAAATACATGGAACATCTAGTAGTAGAAGGGGATGGCCAAATGGAAGAAGTGGGGTCCCCTAAAAGCATGCCCCTCAAAGGATCCTGAAAACCTCCAATGACGCAGGATACTTTGCTACAAATTCTAACCCTGAGTTTGGCACTTTGTTTCAAGGGCAGGAAGAGGTTTCTAATCAATGGTTGCATCCAATAAGCAGCGCCATTAAGGAAGATCATGAAGCTAGAAAGTGAGAAGCTACAGCCTCTTCAAAACATCCAAGTGGACCATGGGCCAAAAAATGCCTATTAAAACTAAACTGCAGGCATTATCAAAGAAGCTCCCATGTGTGTACGTTTGGCTGCTCTCTAGAGGAAGCTAAAGTCCGCGGTGGGATCCACAAATTTCAATAACAGGTCTCGATAATTGGTGGTGGATTCAAACAGTGCTTTGCACACACACCTCCAGTCCCTGTTAAGCAGGGAGGTTGTTTTAGTAACCCCTTCTCGGCACTCAGAAAGAGTTAGTAACCACTTCTCTAGAGAGAAGTGAGAAGTGGTTTAGGATCCCACCTCTGGAGTTAAGTCCTCCTACTTTTGAGCTATATGGTAAGCCTTTTCCCATGGCCAGTGGGAATAAGAGAGACATTATTAGAAATTAGAGATAAAGCGTCCACAAAGATCTATGAGTTTTGCCTTGCAGATTTTGTCTTTCCCTCTTTCATAATAATACATTGGTACACCAACACATCCTATTAGGACCGTCCACCACCATCAGGACTGGAAACTGGTGTTTCCAAATCCACAGACCTGGAGGCATGAAGATCTTTAAAACCCTGACTGAACAAGGTCTGCTTCAGATTATCTCTGATAAGCCATATTGCTGCCTATTAATTGATTGCTAATATCTTAAGGTCCAGTAGGAAAGTCATGTTGCCTTCGCCAAGTATCACCCCAGACTTCAAGGAAAGCAACATTAGGCCCCCAGCTGTGACAACAGGGGTCTAGAAGCAGCTAATTTCAGAAACTAACAAAACTTTCCTAAGTGATTTCCAAAATTGATCAGCAGGACATGTGCGTGTTTGCAACCTTTGTTTTTGTTCCAGTTCATTTTTTTAACTTCTTTTTTGGTACTTGCAGGTTTTAACTTCCAGAAAGATGAGCAATACCAATATGTTTTTTTTCACAGAGACTTCTTTGGAGGGACAGTATTCCAATCAGTTTCATTTAGAGAATTATAAAACCAGAGGTTCGAAAGTTATTTGTAATTGAATGTCTTGGTATTCCCATTGTTTATTGGTTAATAGTGTGGAAAATTCCAAAAGTTTATACAGGTTTGTGCTTCTAAAACCACTGGCCATTTCTGCCTTGTATGCTCACCGGGGCAACAATAGGTATTAGTGAAAGCCCAGTTTATTTGCCCGCCTTCGCATTTGGACCGGATGGGAGGCAAATTCTCTGTCTCCAATTAGGCCCCATCATCCCACCCCTGGTTTAAGTGTGTGGGATGTGCCATCCAAGTCCATAAGAAACAGCCTGTTCAGACAATACAATGACCCCTATAAGTGTTGTGGCAATCACTATATTAATTTCACATGAAACAACACATGATAAAATAAAAAAGAAATATTGCTTTTTCAATATATATCATTCAAAGAATGAAATATGGGTTTATATGTAGTCCTATAGCTTAGTATGTGGCTTTTTTCAGTATCTATATATGTATATCATTTAAGAATGAAATAAGGATTTATATGTATCCCTATAATCTAGCATGTTAAGGGGCAAATTGTATTTTCTTTCTTGTTTCTATGAAAAGCTAAACAGACTAATGTTAAGAGGTCAAACAGGGCAAAAGAGTGGGTTGTGCAGTAGGAAACGCCATGTTTAACCAAGATAGCCAGCCTATCTATAGTAGGTATATTGGAAAAAATGAACAAAGAAGTTAAGCAAGACATGTTAACCACAAAAGTATAGAAAACAAGTCTTAGACTAGTAGAGCAGAAGCCGTATGCTGGGGTAGGGGTGTGAAAGGGAGTTTTTGAGTAGGAATTGCTAAAAAAGAGACAAAGGTGACCTTCCAACAGACAGATAAGAAAGAGGTAATAAGTGGAAAGTTGAGAACAATTCTTGGAAGTGGAAGGGCAAATAGGGGAGTTGAGAGACAATGTCTGTAATTATTGGACCATGCCTTAGTCCTGTAAACCCTTGGCCCTCCCAATGGGGAGTCGAAGGGGAGGAAACAGCCACTCATCTGAAGGAATATATGCATGATGTTTAGACTGTTAGGTGTGCCTCTCTCTGTTGATTAGACGTGCGTTGTTTGGTAAGAAACGTGATCTTTTAAATAAACTTTGTTGATTCTTGCACCAAGTTGGCTCCAAATTCTTTAAAGGTCTTAGACAAATTCTTTAAGAGGTCTTGTGACATGTGCTTCTGACACAATACATGAAATTTCTGTACTGTATGAGAGCTATTACATCTTTTTAGGGGGGAGTCCCTGGACTTGCTGTGAAGCAAACTCACATAATCTGAATCGCATTATGTTTAGCTAAGACAATCAATGAGATCCCACATGCCCTGATCCTGTTCACATAAGACTACTGGGAGTTTGAGAGGCCACTTTGCAAAATCATCGCAGTGCCATCGATTGCACTTTTATTATTTCGGCTAGAGCCATGGAGTTTTCAAGAGACTTTGCTGCTTCAACCTCAGTGATATAACCAATTTAATTGACTCCTAAAATTAAGAATTTCAAACAAATGGAGCCAAGGATTGCAAATTGATCAAGGATTTAATGTTTCCTGGTTAACTTCCTGGCTTCTGAATTTTGGATGGCTAAAGTCGTTGTTCATAAGGATGATGCTACGCCGTTATTTATGGTGTTTTGCAACTGTAGTACAATCTTGCAAGGCTTTTATATCCATACTAGCTTATATCCATACTAATAAATTGATGTTAAATCTGCATGCTTCCAAAAATGAGTGAACCTGGGAGGCAGGTGGGCACCGCAGACCTTGGTGGCACCAGACATAGAAGGGAGGCTGGCACTAGGAGCTGCATTGTCATTTGATCTGATGCCAGGACAGGGGAGATGGCAGGACAGAGCATTTCCAGTCAGGCTTTAGATTGCCGTGTGCTCTGTTACTGCTCCTATAATCTGCCCCTCCCCTGCCTTTCAGCCCCATGAGAGCTTTCAGCTGGCTGAGGAGGTTTGTTGTTTTTCACACCTCCTGGCCCCACCAAAATCCCTCTAAAGGTGACATATATCAGCCACTTCAGGCGGTGGATGGGGTAGCTAATGACAGCTTGTGGCACACAAAAACAGCAGATTTGGGGCACTCTAATCACTGAGAACCAGGTTTGATTCCCTTGCTCTGCCACTTAGAACCGCGGGAGGCTTATCCTGGTGAACTTGGGTGGATTAGCCAGCACCACAGCAGGGGTGACCTTAGGCTGGGTCACAGTTCTTCAGAGTTTCCTCTCAGTACCCACCCACTTCACAGGGGTGTTTGTTGTGGGGGAGAAAGGGAGCATTTGTCGCAGCCCTCGAGTCCACCGCATATACATGAAAAAAAAGTATTAAAATTTTTAGCTTTGAACTCCTCGGCACTTGATTAGAGAAGCTGATCAAGTGTCCCTATTTCATTTCTGCACAGAAGTAAACGGATTGAATATTTTCCCACCCCTGTGTGTGATTATTGGCCTAAGAAACAAACCAGGCACGGCCCCCAGTGTTTGGAGGACAACTTTTAGCCAACACAGACTGTGCACAAGAACACCATTAAAATGAACATTCTTAAAAAACGATACTTGGGTGTGTGGTTTATTCTGAAAATCTAGCAACAAAGGAGAAGGAGTTCTATACTTTTTTTAAGAACCAGATAGAACATCTGCAAAGGACAGCTTTTGTCATACCGGGTTGAGATAATGCCAAATTTTATTCCAGGCATCCAAAGGGAAGATACAAGAGGAATCTTTTCTTTGTTTATGAAAAAAGGAACTTTGGGTCATTAAAATATGGCTTCCAGAGGAACCCTTCCTCCTATAAAGTTCAAGTGCAAAAGCACTTTAAAGACCAAAATAATAATTTTACAATATGAGCTTTGAGACTGTAGATCCTTTGAATTCATCTGTCTCTACTGCAGACCACTGAGCCTACCTCCTGGAAACTTTTTTTCCTAGCTGTTTGCCTAACCAGGAAGAAAAAAATCCTCTTACAAACATACATCTGCATATTTCTGCCACAGGAAGGAGACACAGAGTTCAAGCCATAGCTCATCAGATGCCCTGCACAGGTAATAGTGAAAACCTCTTGAGGTAAGGGGAAGGGCAGTTTGATTTATACCTGCGCTAACTCAGCTTCCTAGTAAGTGGCTACTTGACTCCTGGCCCCTGCCTCTCCCACAACAGACACCTTGGTGAGGTAGGGAATGAAACACAGTTCTGAGAAAACTGCTTGACTAACCCAAAGCCACCCAGAAGGCTTCATGTGGGAAAGGAGATGTGTAGGGGAGCTGGGTCCAGTTCATCGTGGGTTAGAGTTTGGCACTCATATGGAGGAGTGGGGAATCAAACCCAGTTCTCCAGATTAGAGTCCACCTCACTTTTTAACACTCCATTTCCCCTCAATACCAGGATGGATAGTGGTCAACTCTTAGGAGGGAAATTCCCTTGTGAGGGAGCTTGGTAGGAATGTGATGACATAGAATCTCCACCATCCAAAGTGTCCATTTTTCTCTGTGCCATCAAAGGAAGCCCAGCGTTACGCCATGCAGAGGTACACACAGCAAACCACCCCTGAGTGTCTCTTGCCTTGCTTAATTTCACCGGGTTGTCATAAGTCAGAGCTTAACCTGAAGGGCACCTGGCACCATAGGGTAGGGATGAAGGCACTGAGATGGTATAGATTGGTGTGGAAGCATGTTATCTGGGCCCTAGCCAGGTGAAGTCTGTTGGGCTAAAAGGCCGAGTTACATTGGCTGAATAGCCTCCCTGGGTCTGTGATTAAGGATTCATTCTGAGTGATAAGCCTGATTACCAAAGATAGCTGATGACCTGGACTCACCTGTGATTGAAGTTTCAAGGAGAACTCCGTGCATTGCCAGGCAGATTCCTGGATTGGTTCTGAGAAGATCAGTTATTGTCGTATCTTTTAATTCAAGTACAACGTCCACACTTGCCATCCATACTTATCAGCACTTCCCCTGCAAAACCTCCACGAATTTCATTACTAATTTGGCAGTTGTGTGGTTGGTTGCTAAAGTTTCATCCATATAGCATTACCTCTCTTCAAGCAGACACTATACCTGCTTATATTACTCTGTTGTGTAATTTTATTTAACCTCCCAAGGCCTCTTATCATGCTTTGTTAACTGCCTTGGGGCCCTATAAAGGAAAGGAAAAGCAAAAATAATGTAGGTGAATGAACAATTGAATGCAATAAACTACTGTATCCTTATTTTATGTGTTATGTTTTAATTTGTTTCCGGTCCTTGCCGGAAGTAATTACTGAGTATGAGCAACCAGGATTTGGGTTTGGTGGTTTCATTGGGCTGCAGTAGTAGTAGTAGTAGTAGTAGTAATGCAAATAATCATATTACAGCATACGCATAGTGTTTTTTTTCTAGAGTTTAGAACATAGTGATCTAGGCTTGCACAATTTGCAGAATTAAAAATTGCCCAGATTTTGGCTGCATCCATAATTCATAACACTGTGAGCACAGCAATAATTTGCAACCAGATTTTTCTCCAAGGAATAGGCAGTCTAGTTGCAAAATGATTGCTAGTGTACAACTATTACATAATATTCTCCACTGATACGTAATGGAGTCATATGGAGTATCACTAAACCAACTTAGAAATATACATAATTCCACACATCATATTTATAACGATTGCAACTTGCTATAAATATAATGTGCGAAATCACTCAAATTGCTGGAGCAGACCTCGAGATCTAGTCCAGACTCCTGCACAATGCAGAAAATTCACAACTACTTTCCTCCCCACACTTCCCAGAGTGCCCTGCTCTATGCCTAAAGGGAAGGCAAAGAACCTCCAGGGTCCCTGGCCAGTCTGGCCACGAGAAGAAAATTCCTTCCTGATTCTAAGAATAGCAATCGGCATTACCTCTGAGCATGTAAGCAGTGTACAACAGGTGATGGATACTGACGATCCCTTCTAGCCTCCCTCTCAAAACACAAGGGTGCAAAGTATAGCCAATTTAAAATAATGTTAAAATACACAATAGTAAAATGAGACCCTCACACCAGACTGATTTTCGCCATATGTAAAAGAACCCCAAAATCACACTCCTATGTTGCCCAATTAGCCATTTTATTTAAAAAGGAATCCTCTTAAAATTTCCCCCAAAGGCCGGAATAAGGACCTGGATTTATTAGGGGCCAGAGATTAAAACAAAAATTAGGGGAAATTGAGGCACAGAGCATGGATCTAGCATAGCTTTTTCTGGCTGCATATGCAGCCTCATCCTCTTCCTTTCTAATAACAGCAAGGGAAGTTCTAAATAATAGATGCAGGAAGGTTTCAAGTTCTGCCCCTTTTAGTAATCCAAAGAAAGAAGTAATTGTTCCCTAGTCTGCAATTACCCAGTCCTGCTGGAATTTCAGGTTGAAACAAGATGTCTCCCGCTGGAGTGGGTGTGTGCGATGTTTCTTTAAAACATTAGGTTTGCTGTTTCTTCACAGGCAGGAAATGCAGTCGCTTAGTGGAGAGGCCCATTTCAAACTGTTGCTGAGGTCTTCCGCCAATCAGAAAGCTTAGCTCCATCCCGCAGCTCCAATCAGGCAATTCCTCAGCCTGCAGGGCAACTTCACCTGAATGCCAGGAAAGACCGGCAGTTCTCTGCCGATTTGCAGAAAAAGCAAATATGGCTTCTGGTGTGGGTTATTCCCACTCAGGCCATTCCAAAATACAGGCCACATGTGTGCTCTGGTTTTGGATCTGCCTCCTTACAGAACTCAAGTAGCGTCAGTCTCTTAAAGATTCAGGGAAGCTCTGTGTACACTGGCGTCCCTTCCACATTACGTAGACACGTAATGCACTTTCAATCCACTTTCATACAATTGTCTGCAAGTGTATTTTGCTATTCCCACACAGTAAAACCCAGTTTCGCAAAAGTACATTGAAAGTGCGCATTATTTTGCATGTGCCAGCAAGGGCTGGGGGGTGCGCTGAGGACCTGTTAAAAAACATTAGGTTTAACAACCCTGTTCCAGTCCTGCACATGGAGGGCTGTGGTTTCCTCGATTGACTCCAACCAAATCTTGTGCAGTTTGGGTTGTTGCTCTTCAGTTTTTTCCGGAACGTCTTTTTCCACGAAGAATAACCCTTCCTAAATCTGGGGCAGTGCATCTAACACCAAAAAAAGCTCCCACACTAGCGAATTCAGAGAAAACACAAGAAATTCCCACTTTTCCTGAACGGATTAGGCAAAATTAGCAGGGCAGTCCACTACCATTTCATGTTAATATGCAGATAGTAAGCAAATTTTTCAAACCCCTGCTGAGTCTCTTTATTAGGTTCAAAAAAAAAAAGCATGTGTCCCACTAGGTTGATTTTTTATAAAATTTAGTTCACTGCCAGTAGTGAAGTGCAAGAATGTAACCGTGCTCTCTACCTTGCCTTTGCTTAAAGCACTTTCTTTAAAAGTTTACAGAAGTGCAGAGTACAGTGTGCTGCAGTAAATGGGCCATTATCAAACTCCAGCACCATCCAAGAATCGAGCCCAGAACCATGAACCCATAATTTGCAGCCGCTGATGCCTACAAACCTAAATGCACTTAGTGCTGAAATCCAATTTCCCAAACCTGCTCTTGAAATACAATTGTATTTTCTGAAGGGGAGGGAAGGAAAGGATTAAGAAAAAAGGAGCTTAAAAAAAGACAAGACCACTTTCTCAGCCTAAAACTTTGAGACTATTACGTACATTTCCCATCACGGCTACCAAGTTTAGGAGCATCGTAATACTTTTGCTATCTTTAAGTCTCATTAGAAACATGGCAGCAGCCAACAGCCTTTTTTTTCGAGGTGCCTGTGGCGGCCCTTAAAAGAGCCTTTGGATTACTTTGTTGCTCGCAGCCGAGTTGGAGAAACTCAAGCTCTCTCTCTCGGATCCGGCGAGCCAGCTGCTGATATCTTTGGGCATGATGGTGACCCTCTTTGGCGTGGATAGCACACAGGTTGGTGTCCTCAAAGAACCCCCCACGAGATAAGCTTCGCTGGCTTCTTGCAAAGCCATGACAGTAGAGCTCTGGAAACGCAGATCGGTCTTAGGAAATCTTGGCGGGCGATTTCTCTCACCACCAGGCGCTGGAAAGGCAGCTTGCGAGATAGCAGGCAGCTCGGTAGACCCCTGGTATGGCGGCGATCTCCCGCAGGGCGACAGTCCCGGGGCGGTAACGGTGAGAGCTTCCTTGACGCCCCGGTGAAGCAGGCGCATCTCTTTGCGGGCAGCCTTGGTGGCGAGCTGCTTGCGAGGGAGCCTTCCTCCGGTGGATTGCGGGCAGTTTAAAGTTTCATGTACGAACCCATCCTGCAACTTTCTCTGCTATAACACAATTCCTCTACGAAGAACACAGCGGTATGCGAGCAAGTGCTTGGGGGGGCAGAGAATTTATAGCAAAGCCCCCCGCTTCTGATTGGCTGGGGAGGTCAGCCTATCAGTTTGAGATTTTGAAATTTCGGGCTTGTCCAGGATTACGGCCACCGCGCTCCTGGTCTCTTTTCCCGCCCCTTCACCGCTATTGGATGCCAGTATGCACTCTCTTCCCAGGGCGCTCTGAACTCTTGCTTTGTTCCCAAGGGCGAAAATATCCACAGATTCCCTTGAAGTCCTTCCAAGAAGAGAAACGCAGAGGCGAACCCGCGTGTCTTGTGGGATGATCTGTTCTTTCGAGATCAATTCTTTTTCTATTTTTTATTCCTGATACGTCAAATATATTACCTCTATGAAAGTTTCTTTCCCCTCGTTCTTTGGCCGACTCTTTTCCTTAAAAAATTATACGTCTTTCCAAGTCACCCCTCAATTCTATGCTTGTGTAAGCTTCCTTCCCTGCTTTGTGCTTATTTTATCGTTCAAAGTCAAAGCACGTTAAATACCCCACCTTTTGGGCAACACATGTTATTAATTTCGCAGATACGTGCATGGTTTAGAACTCTAAACCTGGGTAATCCAGTGTATTTTTATTTTAGTCAATGAAGTTTTGCTATATAGGAAGGGGACGGAGGTAATTCTAACTAGGACCCACAAAGGGTCAGTTTGGGGTCCGGAGGGATTAGATTATCTCTCAGGATTTGGGGGGGTGGAATTCCACCACATACTGAGATGATTTCTCATGCATCTAAGCTATTGAAATAAATCTGAGTCAGCATATCTGGAATAGGGGATACCGCCAGTATATCCCATTCCTGGGCAGCATTTGTCCCAGAACCGCTTCCAGGAAAGAAGAAAGAGTTTCGGATTTATATGCCCCTTTTTTCTCCTGTAAGGCAGGACTCAAGGTGCGTTTCAGCCTCTTTCCCCTTCCTCTCCCCACAACAGGCACCTTGTAAGGTAAGGTGGAGCTGAGAGAGTTCCAAAGAAATGTGACTAACTCCTACAGTCACCCAGCAGGAATGTAGGAGGGCAGTGAAAACACACCAGGCCTCACCAGATAAGCCTTCCCAGCCACTCAGGTGTGGAAGAGTAGGGAATCAAACCTAGTTCTCCAGATTAGAGATTCACCTGCTTTTAACCACTAAGCACCTCAAAGGGAAGAGGATGAATGGGTCTAAGAGATGGGTCAGGAACAATTCTTGCCTCCACCATTTTTGCTTTAACAGCTGTGCTGCCTGGAGTGAAAAATGCTGAAGGCTTCAGGAGCTACAGAACAAGCTTGCATTGCTTTTAATAAACTGTGAGGCTGCTATGGACAGGAAAAGTGGGCTCGAAAATCCCATACTGTGAAATGATTGGATTACAAACAACAACAAAAAAATCCTCCTCAATCTCTCTAATGTACCAGGCTAACTGGCCGCGATGGCCAAATACTCTTATTACAAATCCGATTCTAAACAAGCTGCTTGGCACTGGGTACTCCTCGAGCCAGATGCAATGTTTTTTCCCTGCCCTCTTGCAAGGCCGGATTGAGAAGACTCTATCATCATAGACTATGTTCTTTCTTGTCCCACCATGGTGGAAACATTGGACCACATTTTATGTTATTGCTCAAAATATAATCCCCAGAGGGAAGCTTTAGTACCACCGACATTGGAGTAATGTGCCCCCCAAATATCCAAATCCCAAAATTAGAGCAAACAGTAATAATCAGCTTCTATACTTGGGAGAATAGCCACCATTTGCCGCAAGTCATGTCCTTTAAGAGGTATGTAAAATAGGCAAGTACAAAACTATTTAAATGTGAAATATTCCATACCTCTGATAATTCCTGGGGTATTTTAGAAGGTGTTTATAAGCAGCTCACTGTTATTTATTGCATGTTATGTGAATTTAATCAATTTATAGTATTAATTAGTATATACAATTTATAGATCTTGGGAAGGCTATACCTTTTTTTAGTAAATAGGCTATGAATAGCGATCTAATATCTTAATCCTGTCTTTAAGTGTAGTTTTACTATACCCGTTCACAATCACGCGGGACAAAATTTTTTAATTCCACGCTATTTTTTATAAATGAAGTGTGATTTTTTAGAATGTAAAACTACTCATAGACGCTTATGTACAACTCTTTTAAATTTAGTGATAGGTCTATACTCACGCTTTTTTGTATCTTATGCCAATAAAGGTCTATTGTATACAGTATACCAGGCTAATTTTTTTAAATTTTAAAATGATAAGGGTCTGAGCAGCTTCCTTTATACACAATATCTCATATCTGACGGCTAGCTTTGACTCTGGAAAACCTATCCCACGGGGTAAATCTTGCAATCCATTTTTAAGAGCTCCTGGACTGGAATCAAACTATCATACACAGGGAGAGCTTTCTCTTAATTCCAAGACCTTGGAAGAAGGGGACAAGAAGCCCAAGAAGAGCAGGAAGGATACTCTGTCTTTTTCTTTGCCTTCCTGGGCAAGATTTTCAAACAGTTTTAAATGACCAAAACCCACCACATAGAAGCTTGGGAATAAGGCACTGCTTTTAGCTTGTGTCATTTAGAAGAAGAGAGAAGAGTTTGATTTATATCCCACCTTTCTCTCCTGTGAGACTCAAGGTGGCCTAATAAGTTCTTTCCCCACCTCTCCCGACAACAAACGCGCTTGTGAGGGTAGGTGGGGTTGAGAGAAGGTTTGAATTAACTGTGACTAGCCCAGACCAGCAGGAACGCAGGAGTGCAAACACATCTGGTTCACCAGATTAGAATCCACCTGCTCTTTAACCACTGCACCACGCTGGTTTCTAACCAACCCTAACCAGAATATGCCATGGAAGTGTGTTGGGTTTTAGAGTATAAGCGTCAAAAAAATACCTCTCATTCCTCCTCAGTGCCTAGTTTGGGGCCACTGAGCCACCTTCAGCAGGGCAGGGATGGTTAGGAGGATAAAATGGACAGATAAACTGACCATTCCGAAGTTTCTTAGGAGGAGAGTACCACATGATAGCCCATGTTTAAATATTTGGAAGGGATGTGTCATGTTGAAGATGAAGCAAGGTTGTTCTCGGTTGCTCCTGAGGCCGATAGACAGGGAGAAATGGGTTCAAAGAGATACAGGAGAAAAGAGATCCCACCTAAAACATCGGGGAAGAACTCCACGACAGTAACGACTTGTTCAACAGCGGAATAGAGGCTGGATGATAATTGGGAGTGCTTTGATTGGGTTGGTCTTTGCAATGGTTGAAGACTCAACGAAGCAAGCGATACGACAGGGATACAGCAAGCTTCAGAAGGTAGCCAGTGGCATAAGCAGTGGAGGCTGAACAGCCCACCCGGTAGCTCAATCTCACCAGATCTTTGGAAGCTGAACAGGGTTAGAACTTGGGTGGGAGAGACCATCAAGGAAGGTTTCAGGGTCAGAAGGCAAGATGCAGAACCTATAATACAAAAGCCCACCTCTGCGAACATCTCTCTTTGCCTTGAAAACTGGGAGAGGAAGGGACAGAAAAGAGAATCACCTGTAATCCTGGAACAAAACCCCACAAAGACACTGGAATGGAGACCTGTAAATCTGAAGTAAAAAAATGCAATATATGGAAAATGATTTGAGTGAGAGGCAATTATTTCAACCTATACTACCTCACCACAGAGTTGTTGTGGGAGGATCAAATGCAAGAGAGGTGAATGACGGCAAAGCCATGCTACCATTGGGGAGAAAGGCAGATATAAGTGACTTGAATAGATCAATAAATCCTTACAGCAGCCAACTGAGGATTCCCCTGCCCCTATGCTACATCCTAGCACTAGTTGGCAGGCTTCTTACCATCTGTAGATATGTAAATTACAGAAACATGTACGATAGCAAGCTTTCAGATCACCCTGGCTAGCAATCCCCAATCCACCCAACACTCTTTTGACAGAATCATCAGTACACAGTCCCTACTCTGAACCAAACTGCCTCCCAGAATATGAATTTTTTAGATTTCAAGAGGTTAGCAGCTTTCCTGAGGACCACCCTGCAAAAGGGCTTTTCGCGGAAGTATTTTCAGCTTCAACCACTCTTCATCTACAACAGCAAATTGTTTTAGGACATGAAGCCGTAGAAAGAACGAGGCGGCAGGGCGGGGAGAGATATCTGGCAGAATGCTTCGCCTGGAAAGTACCAGCAGTGACAAACTGAAAAGTGCTATTTACATAGACTCGCAGGTCTTTATGTGATATTGTAGGTGGCTCTGAAAAGAGCCTTTAGGTTTAAAATAGACGAGCCCCTTTTGTCCTCGGCGCTGGCAGCGGCGGCTTGTTCATTTGCCTTTAGCCTTGTGGCTCTCGGTCTTCTTGGGCAGAAGGACGGCCTGGATGTTGGGCAGGACGCCGCCCTGGGCGATGGTGACCTTGCCGAGGAGTTTGTTGAGCTCCTCGTCGTTGCGGATGGCGAGCTGCAAGTGTCGCGGGATGATGCGCGTCTTCTTGTTGTCGCGGGCAGCGTTGCCGGCCAGCTCGAGGATCTCGGCCGTGAGGTACTCGAGCACGGCGGCCAGGTAGACGGGCGCCCCAGCGCCGACGCGCTCAGCGTAGTTACCTTTGCGCAGCAGGCGGTGGACGCGCCCCACGGGGAACTGGAGGCCGGCCCGGGAGGAGCGAGACTTCGCCTTGGCCCTCGCCTTGCCGCCTTGCTTGCCGCGTCCAGACATCACAGATACGATCTACCTTCACACTTACAAAAATCCGAAGCAAAACGAAGTGAGCTTAGCAATGCGGGACCCAGACCTTTTATACTTTGACCTCGCATTTCTGATTGGTAGTCTTCGCAACTCGCCTTTTTGCAACCAATCAGAAACTGGATTTCTCAGCTCGGCCAACTGAAGGAGAAGGTGTCGCGCCCATCCAATGGGGACGGGGAGCTTCACAGTCGCCGTGATTTGCATGTGGTGGGGAACGTCAGAAGGCGCTTGAACCAATAGAGAAGGTGGAACTGGGCGACCTTGATACGCAGATGAGAAGCGGCTCGCGCTGTGTCCCTTTTTGCCTTTTCTGTATTGCCGTTTCCTGGTTGAGGTGGTGGGCTGGCTCCGCTTTACGTGCTTCTGTGGACTATAGCAATGTGTACAATGGTCAGTGTGTGTGTGTAGTTTTTTTTAACACAGACAAAAGGGGCCTGGATTGGTGATGGAAGGTATCTATTTTGCTCCCCCCCAGCCCCACGCACAAACAGAAAGTGCCAGTTACAGGGATCAGGAACACTGGAAAATAGAGTTACCTGGAGGAAGGGAAAAAATGTCCTGTCCCTTTAATTTAGCGTTAATGGAATGTTATTGACCAGGTGATATTCAGCTCCATGGCAGGAAAAGCATTTTCTGTCTATTTTTCCATATTAAGCCTTTGTTGCTTTTCCTCCAGGTTGTTGGCAACCCCTTCTGTGTTTCACCAAACCAAATGCCAGTCAGAGAGACCGGTTGAGGGACTCGGTTTCACAGGCAAAGTGAACATTACATACTGTTAAATAGTGGCTGATTTATGACGACCCCAGCAAGGGGCTTCCAAGGCGGGCAAGAAGAAAATGTGGTTTAGGATTGGTTTCCTCTGCAGAGTCTTCTTTGGTGGTCTCTCATCCCTACACCATGCCACCCTCCACCCTCCAGAGCAGTACATTAGGGAGAGGGAAATAGTCTTGGTGGCACTTTAAAAGCTAGCATACCTTTTAATTGCATCCATCTTCTTGGATTAGATCATATTGCGTCAGATATCTCAGACTCCAATCTACAGGATCTTACATTTCAACAAATTCTGTCATGTTTTAGGTTATATTACATTGAGTTTAAATAAACTGCTTCTACCTCAGAATTAGGGAGGTTATACTAAACCCTTCATTTCTGTAAGCTGATCTGAATAGAGAGGTATCAGCTGCAACTATCCTTAACTATATTACATATACATTTCTTTTATGTTACCTGCTAAGAAGCTGCACTTGATCTGTTCGCCACCTGGACCTGGTTCAGACATTTAACCAAATAACTTGTCTGGTTGAGGGCAAGAAGGCTGCCATCCTCTGAAAAACCAAATAAGGTAAACACCATGAAGCCATTTATGCAGACAGTGGCTTGGTTTGTGTGACTGTTTTCCCAATCCCAAACTTTAAAATGGTGGTGATTATATCTATTGATCTGCAAAACGGAGCAGACACAATCACTCCCAGTCTTATATGGCCAGGGGAAAAGGTGGGTGGATGATTTCACAGCCTTTTGATTCTACATTTGAAGTTTTTATATAATCATTATATACTAATACAGATTATATAATAGACTGCATGCAAATGTCAACAGTGGTGTTAAAAGTAGATGTTAAAAGCTAGTCCAATTTCATCAGATCTCAGAAGCTAAGCAGGATCTGGGGCTGTTAGTTCTGGGATGGGAGACCACCAAGGAACACCAGAATCCTACTGACTGCTTAATGTTTCATGTAAATAGTTATGCTATGTTTCAGTTCTTTCTGGTAGTTCCAGACCCCTAAATCCTAATGCACTGGATATTGAATGTCTTTGTTATTGTTGATTGCATTGACTCACTATGTATAATTCGCCTTTAATCTCTGTGAGACACTATGTATAATTTGCCTTTAATCTCTGTGAGTCTATTTTAAATGGGCTGGTTCAGCTTACTGATATGGCTATGCATACAAATAAATAAATGTTGAATTTTATTCCACCATAAACATTTGTGGATTAGAACCTGTTTCTTCAGATGAAATGAGCAGATAATCACTTTGCAGTCATTTTGATGTTTTTTAAAAAAAAATAATACAGTAAGCCCAAGTGTCTATGGAATGAAAAATTTATCTCTTATCAAGGAAAGTTCATTCTCTAATTTTCTAGCATTAGTATTATTATTAATAATAATCATTTTAGACCCCTCCTTTCCCGCTTAAGAGGAGCTCAGTGTGGCTGGCTGACATCTGCAATGGGCAGGAGGCCCCAAATTTTGTTTAGATTTAAATATTAAATATTGATAAGTGAGTAAAAAGTGGGAATCTGTGTTTATTAAAGGATCTGATCCTTGCAGTTGTGCAGTTGTCCTGGATTCCAGTTTCATTTGCTGTTTGTATCTTTTATGGCATTCTTCATTGTATCATTTTCATGTAATCCACCCCATGCATATAAAATAGACTATAAACAAAGAACACTGTTGCAGATGAGGAGACATTGTGACAGTGTGTTGCTCGTGCGTAACTGTTACTCAGGTGAACAGAGGTAGGGCAGAAAATATAATTGTTTAGGATGAACTACATCCAAAAGCTCTACCGCTGTATTATGCCCTTCTGTCAAAATACCTTGCAAGGAGGTGTATGGACCACATTTCCGTTTCAGATTGCAAAAATATTTTTCAATGTTTGGGTCATGGCTGTATATTGGGTGACCCGGAAATTAATCACCGCAGATTAGAATTGCAGATCCACTTCACGAGCCTGTAAAACCTTACTCCATACAACGCCAGGACTGATTTCCGAATCTAATATGACAAAGAAAAAGATCCAGTATCTCCCGATACAGTCCCAAGACAGCAGCAAAGCAAGTTACTCCTAATAAGACTGCCTTTACAGAGTGATAGCGAACTGTGTGGGGATAAGTGATTGTATAGTGTGCCCCCGCGCCCGACTATATTTCTTTGTAATCGGGCGACTAGTCTAGCTGTTATTATCCAGAGCAACTAAACGCCAAATGACCGCAGCGGAGGGGCAGGAAAGTGCGGGTGGGGAGAGAAAAGGCGCCAGTTTCCTCTCAAGCACTTAAATTCCAACCAGCGTCGTCATTGGTCTTTTTAAAACAGCCCTCTGCGTTTTATTGGAGAAAGCCTTTCGGCATCAAGAAGGGCAGGCCCTCGGTGCGCTCCCTGCCCTCACGCGTCACCGTCTCGGTTTCCCTTCTGGTCGGGCGACAAGCAATATAAACTTCAGTTGCCAAACCCAAAGCGGATTGTGGGGAAGGAACAGAAACTGAGACGATGTCCGGACGTGGTAAAGGCGGGAAGGGTCTGGGGAAAGGGGGCGCCAAGCGCCACCGTAAAGTCTTGCGCGACAACATCCAAGGTATCACCAAGCCGGCTATCCGCCGCTTGGCTCGCCGCGGGGGCGTGAAGCGCATCTCCGGGCTGATCTACGAGGAGACTCGCGGTGTTCTGAAGGTGTTCCTGGAGAACGTGATCCGAGATGCCGTGACTTACACCGAGCACGCCAAGAGGAAGACCGTCACTGCCATGGACGTGGTGTACGCCTTGAAGCGCCAGGGCCGCACTCTGTACGGCTTTGGGGGTTAAATAATTTCTCTAATAACAAAATCCAACGGCCCTTTTAAGGGCCACCCACTTATCCAAAAAAAGAGCTGTCTTTACTTTCATTTCGTGTTAAGGCTGTAGACTTCACGTGTCTATGTAGACTGGCAATGGCAAACGTGAAATCCCTGTATGCTTGAGTTTTGGAGTAGTTCAGAAAGGTTTCTGAAATTCGCAATTGGTAGGTGGAAACAATATCTGCAGCTGCTACTGCTATATATTCTGGTTTAGATTCATGATAGAATAAAGGTCCACTTCCCCTTCTAGATACGTTGGCGTAGAGTTCAAGCTCTACTTTTATCTTGGGTGCTGTGTGGTTTCCGGGCTGTATGGCCGTGTTCTAGCAGCATTCTCTCCTGACGTTTCGCCTGCATCTGTGGCTGGCATCTTCAGAGGATCCAGTATCTCGGGATGATAGTACATCTAATCTCACACTTGCTTTGGGGGGGGGGGAATTTGAATCTGGGGGGCTCGGGCTGCGGTTTCACATTTGCCGCGGTTCGTGAACTTGCGCTCCGGGACTAAGCAAGCTTCATAAAATCCGCACACATACACTCCCCGCCCAAAATTGGGGCGTTCCCATTCCACTTGTATTACGTGCTGTTCAAAGAACCTTCACGCAGGTTTCTCAGGTAAGTTTTTAATGCAAGTCACGGACAGTACAGGAAGCATTACAACAACCCTGTAACAGAGGCCTGTCATTGCCGAGAATGCGTGAATCGCCTCCCAGCAGTCGCAAACGCGTTCGAGAAACCACTGACTTTCTACCCTGACAGGGAAAAAAATCCAACACTCTTAATATTTTGGAAACTATTCATCATCCCCTAGGATTCAGTGCTGGCGCTCCTACGAAAACCCCGCAATGCAACACACAATTCCAGCTCGTTTTTGAAAGCGTGGGTGGCTCTTAAAAGAGCCTTTTGTTTTTGACACGGATGGTTTTGTCCAGGAAGGGATGGCCGGCCGCCGCCTCATTTGCCTTTGGGCTTGTGGCTCTCGGTTTTCTTGGGCAGCAGCACGGCTTGGATATTGGGCAGGACTCCCCCCTGGGCTATGGTGACTCCTCCCAACAGTTTGTTCAGCTCTTCGTCATTGCGGACCGCCAACTGCAGATGGCGGGGAATGATGCGGGTCTTCTTGTTGTCCCGGGCGGCGTTGCCAGCCAGCTCCAGGATCTCGGCAGTGAGGTACTCCAGCACCGCAGCCAAATACACGGGAGCTCCGGCGCCCACCCGCTCCGCATAGTTGCCTTTGCGCAGGAGACGATGGACGCGACCTACAGGGAACTGGAGCCCAGCCCGGGAAGAGCGAGATTTTGCCTTCGCCCGGACTTTACCTCCTTGCTTTCCACGGCCAGACATGGCGGCACTAACCCGGCTCGTCCACAACACGCCAGGAAAAATATATAGCAGCAAATAAAGGCAACGCTTCACAACGGAGCCTTTTTATCCCCTCCTTGATCAGCGAAGCGAGGTTTTGGATTGGCCAGGCTATGGAACCAGCTTCGCAGAGCCAATAGGGACCGAATTGCTAAAGGTGACCACTCGGAAGCATCAGTATAGCACCCATCCAATAGGAACGGAGAGATTACAGTGCTCTTATTTGCATGCGCGTGCGGAGGCATGTTGAGAGCAAAAGATGCTGTTCAGCCAATAGAAACGCCGCCCTTTGGATACCTTCGTTTGCATAGGGAGAGTATAAATAAAGGGACTGCAGACGTTCTCTTCTTTCACAGTTCTGTACCATTATCTCTGTGGTAAGCTAGGAAGCCGTCCTGAGCGATGCCTGAGCCAGCCAAGTCCGCTCCCGCGCCCAAGAAAGGCTCCAAGAAAGCCGTCACCAAGACCCAGAAGAAGGGCGACAAGAAGCGCCGCAAGAGCAGGAAGGAGAGCTACTCCATCTACGTGTATAAAGTCCTCAAACAGGTCCACCCCGACACCGGCATCTCCTCCAAAGCCATGAGCATCATGAACTCCTTCGTGAATGACATCTTCGAGCGCATCGCCGGGGAGGCTTCCCGTCTGGCGCATTACAACAAGCGCTCCACCATCACCTCCCGGGAGATCCAGACGGCCGTGCGCCTCCTGCTGCCCGGAGAGCTGGCCAAGCACGCCGTCTCGGAGGGCACCAAGGCCGTCACCAAGTACACCAGCTCCAAGTAAGCGGAGGGCGCTGGTCAAAAAGGAGACTTCAAAACCCAAAGGCTCTTTTAAGAGCCACCCACTTTCTCGTGAAAAGAGCTCCGGTCTCTTTAAGACTTTTGTTCCGTTATGGGATGGAGGGGGGGTGGAGGCTGGAACTGCGGTACTGGCCCGCGTGCAATTGTGGACTCCTATAGAGTTGCAATCGAACAGCTCCGAATATACCTAATGCGGTTATATTTTGGGGGCCGACCAGACGTTCTTTAGCATTGCTAATATGGCTTTTGAGTAGATTCTGAGGAGTTTGTTTTCAATCCAAGATATCGGCCTGAATTTGCTTTTCATTTCAAGGGGGCTAAAATAAAAGCCAGAACTGAACTGGATTAGGGAGAAGCTGCCCTTACGTTAGTTGAATTAGAAGGCTCCCAGCGTTTTACCAGAGAGGCACAGTGACCCGGTTAGGAATTGCTGGGACTTCTGGGTCAATTTCAGGTATTCTCGTTAAAACATATTTATGTGTAAAGTCCTGATTCAGATAGCCCAGCCTGGCTGGCCCAATCTCGGAAGCTTGGACAGTGTTGGTCCTGGTTAGTATTTGGATGGGAGACCACCAAGATAGTCCAGGATCTCTATGCAATCGGGCAATGGCAAACCACCTCTGCATGTCTCCTGCCTTGAGCAATCGCCCAGGCAGCTAGCAGAGTAAGGGAGGTTCACTTGCACGGAACAGATGGGTCGTCCTACATTGCGGCGCGCACTCGGTCCTCCCGATTAGACTGCTGCGAGGAAGTGAGGGAGGCTCAATTACGCAGCAGAGAATCGCTTAGCCTTGCACCCTTAAATGCCTTTAGCCACGGACCTTGGCTAGCCAGTGCCGGGCCCATCATCGGCTCATTCATTGCGACTCTGTAGTGACAGCCAGCCTTTGGCATAAAGAGGCGCCGAGGCTTGGGCGTCAGATTCTCTAATCTGTCGTTGCACAGTTTGGAAGGGGCGTCTCCCACGTTGCTCCTTGCGATCCGGAAAACAAACAAACTGCAGCTTAACGTATGATATGCTTTCTAGCAGAGTGGCTAGCGGGAAAGGAGGAGGTGGGGTAGACCAGGTAACAACAGCAAACTGCATCCGTTTTTGGCAAGAATTAGTAGTTACTAGGAAAACTCTTCCGGGAGTAGACAGCATTTTGCAGGGTCCTCGAATACACTGCCACCTAGCGACCGCATGAGGTAATTCACATTGGACACAAATTCGAGTTGCAGTTGCTGCTCTGAATAGTTCAGAATCAGAAATTGTGGATATCGAGCCCCTGCCAGCATGATGCCGGGCAGGGGCCGATGGAATTGTAGTCCACGAACATCTGAGCCTTGTGCCGGTAGACCCCTGTAGTAGAACAGGGGTCTGCAACCTGCGGACTCTCCAGATGTTCGTGGACTACAAAATCCCAGCCAGCCCTACCAGCATGATGCTGGCGGGGGCTGATAAATTATGATCCACGGTATCTGAAGCTCTGATTGCAAACTAACTATCGAAGAGTTTGGATTTATACCCCGCCTTTCTCTCCTGTAAGGAGACTCAAGGTGGCTTACAAACTCCCTTCCCTTCCTCTCCCCACAACAGACACCTTGTGAGGTAGGTGGGGCTGAGAAAGAACTGTGACTAGCCCAAGGTCACCCAGCAGGAATGTAGGAGTGCAAAAACACATCTGGTTCACCAGAGAAGCCTCTGCCACTCAGGTGGAGGAGTGGGGAATCAAACAGAGTTCTCCAGATCAGAATTCACCTGCTCTTCACCACTACAACACACTGGCTCTCTCCAGGACCGAGTTTTCTACACAGCTTTATGCTCCTTAATCTTACACCGCACTTGCCCTGACTATGTCCATCAAGAGTGGTAGATAAGAAATTTTTCATTTGGGTGAATTAGTTTCTCTGATGCTATAAGAACATTCTATCTCCTGTTCAAGGAAACAACAGACTCTTTCACTGGCTTCTCTGAACTACCCAGGATTGTTTTCCCCTTGTCAAAATGGCTTTTGGAGCAAAAGCTTGGCTGCTTGATGCTTCGTTTATATATGTTTTGAAATGTTTGCATCTTGTGCTCTCCTTGAGCAAGTGAGTTCCAACAGGATTCTTCAAGTTTTCACAATAAATCATGAACAATCCATTAAAATGATCAGCAACAATGTTAGCCCACTAAAATAATAAAAATGCAAAAATGGTAACAGCACCATAAAAGATATTGTTGCTTCAATACGAGTGGGTCCTAAGACTTCTTTTGTGGGAGTAAGCGACACTGAATACATGCAAGCAGGATTCTGAGCAGACCTCTTTAAGGGTTACTCTGGGCATCTGCTAGTCTTGAAAGTGCCACAACATTCCTTATTACTTTCTGTTTTCACAGGGTGAGGATTGTAGTAGAGATCTATGACAAAAAGCAAAAGTAGAAGGTAGGGCTATCTGTCAGGGAGGGGGGAGATGGTTGTCAACAATTACAGGGGGCAAAAAAAAACCCCTGGAAGTGTGATACTGCCACAAAAAGTTGCAGAGCAGAAATCTTTGTTGCACATGTTATTCTCCATAAAGGGCCCCATATATAGAGGACTGTATAAATTATGCAATGCTCTTAAAAAGAGTCTCCTGGGGTCATGGACTGGCACTCTAACCACTTCACCATCCAGCTTTCAACAATTTGTTACCAAAACAAATAACCAGATGAAAAAAAGATAGTTTTCTAAAGGTGGAGCATGAATCCAAACTCATCTCTTTTTTTCTTGATCATATCAACCCTGAATAGGAACACTGATGGGATTCAGCAGCATACTGTAACCTTTGAATCGATTCCTTCCTGTGACATCCAGCTGTCAGGCAGTCTTAGAGGCAAATGTGAGGATCAAACTCCACATGACAGTGGAGTTCTGTGTCTGGAAATGGAAACATTTTCTGACCTTGAAAAGCAACAATATATTAATTGAGGGGTGCTGAGGGAGATTAACTTTACCCCTTCCCCACATTTTTGCCTCAATCAAAAATGCATCCCTAGTCTCCCTTTAGTTGCAATAGAGGGAAAAGGCAGTATCTTTTTTTGTGCCAGTTTTTTTCCACTTGGTGACAATGAGCAATCCAAGGGAGCCATTTTCATTTTGGGCAATGGCACAAAAGGGAATAGTTAGATACTTTCCAGTGGCTGCTTTTTAGGGAAGAAACATACCACTTCAGTTACAGACATGGGATTTTTACCATCATTCAGCAGATGCTGTAACTGATAGGGTAGTTGTCCCAATTTGCTCTGCAGACCTAGGCAGATCTGACCACCAAAAAGGATTGTACTGATAGTTATTTACTGACACTAATCACATTTGTGTTTGATGACTTGAAATGAATGAATGCCCCTGCCCCAGCACTGCATCCATTCCATCACCAACAGCATTGTATTATACCCTACTGGGTCTGTCCCCTCCCTAAATCCCACTCTCCCAGACTCCACTCTCATACCTCTAGATATTTGCAAACCTCGAGTTGGAATGGCAACACGAGCTGCAAATGTGTTTTGCTCTTAATTGTCTGTAAGGCAGAATATTTTCTGCTCCCTGTGAGGAAGTTACCACCGAGTTAAAAATCAAAAAAGTGTTTGTTCTCTCTGTGTAATTGCTCTGCACTCACTGTTGTCAACAGGTTAATTAGATCTCCACTGAGACAGTTTCTAGAGACCCCAGGGAGACAACTGAGCACTGAAGAATGAGAAGGATACCAAGTGGCTCTTGTAAAATCTAAACAAAAGAAGGGATATAGAGACAGGGATCTTCCTCCCTTCCACTCACAACTTCTGATTTCAGCTGGGACTACATGTTCCACAATTCGCCAGCTATTTCCTGTTGTGACACATTCATGTTATCTTTACATGTGTCAGAACCGGGTAGTTTCTTGTATCCCTCGGTTCGAACTAGATGTTACTTTCCCTAGGAGATAACAGTTATTTCCCCCCAGAATTTGTAGCAAATGTTTTAAACATGCATTTTCCTTGCATTCTTCCATGTTATTTTTGCTTGCATTTTGCTTGCTGCAAACCGTTTGGCCTTTTTAAAAAACAAATTGTCAGTTACTTTGGGGGAGGGATTGTGTTTTTGTTCTCATTTCCTCACAATACTTGTGCAAATCTTTGCCCACTTTTTATCACATTTTGTTGCATGTTTTCTAGTGTTTTTCTTTTTCTATTTGGTGCATTTTGAACACCTTTTTGAACCCTCCCTCCCCCTGCACATTATTCATCTAATTTTTTTGTCCTGATTTGTTGCATGTTTTTTCCTGCACATTATGGCATGGAATTCTTTGCTTGCTTCTGAGGACACTTTTTTATTCTGCTGCATTTTTTTTGCCTTAGAGGTTTTTGTTCATATTTCTGTTGCAGGCTCTGATGCACAAAGAAAGACAACAAAGCAAACAGGGGATGTACCAAAGGATATGGGGAAAAAACAGGGTTTTTTTAACCAATAAATAATGCAGGGGAAAATATCACAAAATATGGGCCAAAAAAGTGAGAATTATGCACGAGGTAACGCAGAGCCAAATGTGGTGTCATATGTTAGACTGGAACTGGGAAACTTGGATTCAAATGCTCACACTGCCTTGAAACTGGTTGGATGATTTCCAGCCAGTCACTCTTTCACAGCTTAATTTACCTCTCAGGGTCATTGTGACGGTGACAAGAGGGCCGTGTAGCCTGCTTTCTAATCTTCAGAATCAGAGCAATGTCATAATTCCAACAATACAGAAATATCCTGTGCAACGGTGCTTGGTGCACTGAAAATCCTAGCTCAGGGTCATACAGTGACCCTCCAAGTCAAGCCTAGAGTTTCCATCTTCAGGTTAGGAAATTCCCACAGATTTTGGAGTGGGAGCATGGAATAGTAAAGAGTTTGGGAAGAGATCTTAATGGGGTATAATGCAACTGTTCATAGTCCACTGTCCAAAGATGCCATTTTTTCCCAGGGGAGCTAATCTCTGTAATCTGGAGATTAGTTGTAATTCCAATAGATCTTCAGGCCCCACCTGGAGATTGGCAACCCAACCCCCAAGTGTGTAGGCAGGCCCACCAAGGTGTTGAGAAGCTTTCCCAGCTTTTGCTGGCCAGGAAAGCACCTGGCAGGCCACGATACAGCAGCTGGGTCTGGATTTGGTGGGGTGGTTAACCAGTGATGCAGCTGAAATGGTAAGAGCAAAACTGCCAGCCTTCTAGGAAGTGCATCAACACAAGCTTCCCAGAACCCACTGATAGAAGACTGAGATAATGTGTTTATGTGGCATCTTGCAAGGGGTGCACAGTGTTCCTCTGCCTTCACTTCAGAAGTGTTGTTTGAAACAGCTTGGCCAGAAACTTGACCAATCAGGCTAAACATGGGGATTTTTAAATGGATGTGTACAGGAGCAGTTAACCTGTCCTGGATTGCCCAGGTTACCTTGATCTCATCAGAGCTTGGAAGCTAAGCAGGGTGGGCCATGGCTAGCGGATGGGAGACCCCCAAGGAAAACCACAGTCATCATGGAGAGGCAGAAAATGGCAAGACACCTCTGTTCACTTCTTCCCTTGATAATCCTATTGGGTTGTCCTGTGTCAGTTGTGACTTGATGGCACTTCACAAATACACACAGAGAGTGGGTCAGCTGTTTATTTGTTTAATGCATTTATCTCTCTCTCTCTCTCTCTCTCACACACACACACACACACACACACACACACACACACAAACTGTCCAATGGGTTGAGGCAATTTACCATTTTCGCAAAGGAGAAATGAAAATAAAATGCCGGCCCCTTGGGCACAACAAGGAGCATAAAACTAGAATTTTAAAAACCACAATAAATAATGTTGCAACAACCCGTTTCCATGAATACTCCCATAAGCTACAGCAAAGCAGTAGTTAGAAAATAACAGCCCGACAAGAAATATAAATAGCAGCACAAGTAAATGACATTTCAAAAAGTCTTACAAAATTTGGGTCCCCACTGAGGAGAAATTAAGAAAATAAATAAATCTCTCCTGTGCTCATGTTCACTACTGAGGGAATTCCATTTCACTACTGAGGAATTCCATTTTTCCTCATACATCTGAGTCCAGCTACAGTCAATTATAATGTTAGAGTCAATAATAATAACATCACCCCACTTAAGCTAACAGCAGATATATTTCACCCATGTGTTACAGCCACACCAGATGACAATTTGGGGGGAGAGGTGATGCACAAGACACCAATGGTATGCATAAATACTGTGTGGGGGTGGGGGTGGGGAGAGAGTCCAAAAACAGAAGAGAGCTGTCTTTGAATGCATACAGGGTGATGATTTTAGCATTTAGTGATCCCAATTGCAACATAATGGGCAGCAGTGACATTGCTGAAATCAGGATTTCTGCAGTAAGAAATATGGACTTCTGTTTGGGTCCACAGGGTTGCCAACGCCAAGATGGGATTTTGAGGGTGGAGCCTGCAGAGGGCAGGGTTTGAGGAGGCGGGTTAACAGAGTATAATACCACAGATGCGGGCAAAACATTGGGACCAACAACTACCAGTCCAAAACTGCACAGCCATGAAAAAACCCCACAGCTAGTATAATACTATAGTCAACTGAGATTTGACAGTGTCTGTTTGTCTCCTTCCACACAAACCTTTAAAGACGTTTTGAGCAGGAAATAAAACATCTCCTCCATGGAGTTACACATTATTTCCTACCCACCCCCTTTCATTCTGAAAACGTTTTACTTCCAGCTCAAAATATTTTCAGTGAATCCTCTTTTAAAACAATTATTTGGTTGGAACATTTTCAAAACAGCTTCACTTGCTGGGTGATCTATTTACTACGTTTGCCATGCCATTGTGCAGTCCCCAAACTTCCTCAGTGCCATTTTATCACTTTGCTGAGCTCACCCCTTGCCTGTTTATTTTCATTATTACTGTTTGTTTTTTTAATGTTGGGGTGCTTAATCTTTGAAGCACCGATTATATCAGGTGTATAGAATCGCAGTACATAGCTGTGAAGCACTGAAGCATCGATTCCACAACTTTCTTTTTAAAAGGGAAAAAACACTTAATGGTGGCCATGAATTGGGGGTGAGTGCAAACATACCCTGTGGTAAAGGGGGGGGGGGCTGAAAATGTTTTACAATATGTGCCTCTCACCCATACACAGTTACACACAAATTTTGTCTATCTGGCCACTGGAGGGCAGTGAGCAACTTTATAAATCACCAACGTTCCTGCTTGTAAATCTAGTGGAGTCCACGCCAACTTTGATTGCATTGAGAGGTTACTCTTCTGGATGGATGACCTCTCTTAAAATTTCTCCACTCTTTTCTGTTTGTAGTCTTAAATACCAATACATCTGCTCCATGAGTGGACACTGCATACATCTGATGAAGAGGGCTCTGTCTCATAGAACCATAAACTGGAATAAATTTTATCAGCAGGTATTTAGACTAGATGGCATGTATGGCCCTTTCCAAATCTATGGCCGTTACGCACTTGTGGTCTGCTTTACATTGAGTGTACATTTCCTTTGGACTGGATTATTTGTAATGCATGTTTTCCCCCTTTCTAACCAAACTGTGTCTCTGACCAGAGAATCCCTGCCATTTCCAATACCTCTGAAAGCATGGCTTTTCCTCTCGCTTTGCAAGGAAAGCAAAGGGAGACAGCATGTGTTTGGCTTACACTGGGTTTTTTCACTCCTCCTCACCTTCCCCTGCCCACCCAACAACAGTTCCTCCCATTCTTTGGGACAGCAATTCAGAGCGATCAGAAGAACTTATCAGGACAAAATTATTTTAGCACTACCTATTTATTACTGCAGACCAGTAAAATCTACATGAACTTCACATGGTCTAGCAAAATAACACTAGAACCAAAATGGCACACCCAAAGGGGGGGGGGAGTAGAGAGTACCCTCCCCAGCTGGAAACTGCACAGAGAAAACAGATTGGTAAAAAATGGATTGGCTTACCTGGAGACACTTCACAGGAAGAGAATCTCTTTTTTTAAAAAAGCAAGAAACCCCCACAGCCATGGAGTAAGCATTGAATCTATAAAGGGCCTATGATTCTAAGTTTTCGCTGGAGTCTTGTTTGATTTTCCTGCAGGAGCATCTCCTGCCAGGACGGAAGAAAAATCTAGTGTGAGACAGTCTGTATGGTTCAGTGAACATCAGAGGTCCACACATCCCACACATCCCACTTACAAATTAACACATGCAGTATGTGTTAATTAGCTCTATCTGCTCTTCCCCAAGGCACAGGCAGTAACTGGTAAGTATAGGCAGGGCTATGTGTGCATGCAGTCGGTGGTGGACAGTGCTGTCAAGTTGCAGCCAAATTATGGCAGCCCCATCAGGTTTTAAGGGC
The DNA here is from genome assembly GCF_021028975.2 of Sphaerodactylus townsendi. Lineage (NCBI taxonomy): Eukaryota > Metazoa > Chordata > Lepidosauria > Squamata > Sphaerodactylidae > Sphaerodactylus > Sphaerodactylus townsendi. The sequence continues at coordinate 152,183,224 of NC_059427.1, read as the reverse complement.
AAGGTACTTTCAGATGTGGTTTGTCATTTCCTGCCTGAATAGAAACCCGGGACTTCCTTGATGGTCTCCCATCCAAATACTGACCAGGGCCAATCCTGCTTAGCTTCTGAAATCTGATGAGATCAGGCTAGCTTTGGCCATCCAGGTAAGGATATGTATGCAATTAACATCTGAAAACTATACATTAAAGTAACTCCAATTCTGGGTCAGGAACGTTGCTGCCTAAATAGAACATGCAATTCTGCCTAATCTAGTCTTTTGTGTCAGTCTTTGGGGAGAATGAAAGGATTTAGGACAGTGGTGGCGAACCTATGGCACGGGCGGCAGAGGTGGCACTCAGAGCCCACTCTCTCTGTAGACGCGGCGTGCACAGAGTTAAATCATATAGAAAATAGTGTAATTATTTTCAGGAGATTATTAGCATTAAACCTAAGACCCTGGATTTTGGGAAGCAGTGTAGGTAACCCTGTTAAGCACTGTTAAACCCTACTGATTTTCATGGGAAGAACGAAAGCATGATCCTTTACCTGGGAGTAAGCTCGGTTGCTGGCAATGGGGTTTGCTTCTGAGTAAACCCTCCTAGGTTCGTGATTCACCCATTTGAAGCATTGCACAGTTGCTTCAAAGCAAAGCCACCGACTACCACCAAGCTTACTCGAGTAAGCTGGCTGGCCTGAACCAACTTTTATGCTTTCAAAACCTCCGAAATTATTCAAGTTATTTTGCCATGTTGGCACTTTGTGATAAATAAGTAGGTTTTGGGTTGCAGTTTGGGCACTCGGTCTCGAAAAGGTTCGCCATCACTGATTTAGGAGGACACAGTAGCTCTGCCACTCCCACCTCCCAGTCTACTAAAAAGCCTATTCAGACCTTGAGGCTGAAGTTTCACTAGCCATTACATTACATTTGTAATCACGAGGACTAGAGACTTCAATTTTTAGGATGCTGACCTCTACGCCCATCATGAAGAACTGGGCTCTATGATGTGGCCTCGCAGAATAGTCACATCCCTATGAGCAGGCATCAGCCAAAACACCCATCAATTGGCACTGTGATAACCTTGTGGAAAGAAAGAGGTAGAGTAGTGGCTCTTGGCAACCCTGATTCTTTAAGAGCGTGTCTTGTCTCCTTGCCAAAACCTAAAATCAAAAGTATGGTGTAGTGAGAGCATTGGAAGAGGATTTGGACAGCTAGATGCAAATCTCCACTCATCCATGAACCTAGCTAGGTGACCTTTGGGCAGAGTTTCTCTCAGTCTGCCCTTCTTTGTGTTGGGGTGAGATATTAATATTCATAATCATATTTAGCCATGCAATAAAAACAACAGAGCCAGCACACTGTGAATGAGATGTTATGAAAAGATTATTTACAAAATAACACCAAATTGGAAGGATATACATATGGATAGAAAATAATAAAATTGCTTTTCTAACTAGGCTGCAGTTCCCAGACCTCTTCCCTCAGCCTATAGCCAGCTCGCATAGTCTTATCCCACACTCCTTCATGTTGCTTTGTGCGCTTCCCTCTCACTGTTCTCTCTGTTGCCTACTACTTCCCACATCTTGTTCGCTTCTTGTCCTGCCATATCATTTCTACATCCATTGCCTTCAGAAAAGGCATGGTGGGGGCCACCACAAAATGGCTGCAGATGGCAAAGCCAGTCACAAAATGGCTGCTGTGGGCCTGCCCTCAGTCACACAGTGAAGTCCTTTTTTAAAAAAAGTATTGGTATAATTGGACCAGATTCTTACAAATATGTTAAATAGTTTACATTTTGTCCTTTCCCCCTTTTCCCCCCTCCCTCCCTAGGGATTTTTATTTCTTCATTTCTTAAGTAAGCAGCAGCACGTTCATCCTTTATAGTCTCTTCTCCCATCTGTCTTCTTTGACTCCAATTTATCTCACACAGTGAAGTCCTTGGCAGGTACTAGGGAAGGTGTTGGTGGGCACCAGGGCCATGTATGTTAAAAATATTCTAAATCCCATCAATCTGCCTAGTATGTTTTCAACCCAATGTTCCCTCAAGTTGTTCAGAATTGCATATATTGTCCTTCTTTTACAACAAGTCTGTGGGGATAAGTTAGGCTGAGAGGAGGATTGGCCCATGATCATGCATGAATTTCTTGGCAATCTGGGGACCCTCATATTAATCTAGCGACACTGGACTCTTTCATTGTCAGAATGACAGAAATATGAAGTAATACTTTTATATTATTATTGATTAATTCAGCATATTCTAACCATCTCCCTAAAAATGAAGAGTAACTTATCACGGGATTATTACTATTACTATTACTATTACTATTAATATTACTATTATTATTACTATTACTATTACTATTACTATTATTTATTAGACTTGATAGACCGCCCAACCTCTGGAGGGCTCTGGGCGGTGTACAATAAACGTAGAAAGCATTTACAATCTAAAATCATAAAATAATTGCCCAAAATAGATGGAATCAGTAACCAGGCAATGCTGGATTCAAATTACATTGTCACCCACACAGGTTCTGGTAGGATTGCCAATCTCCAGGTGGGCAGTGGAATTACAATTGATCTCCAGATGACAGATATCAGTTGTTCTGGAGAAAATGGCTGCCTTGGAGGATGGATTCTATGACATCATTCCCTGCTAAGGCCTCTTCCCTCTCCAAACCCTGCCCTCCCCAGTTTCTATCCCCAGATCTTCAGGGATTTCCCCATCCAGAATTGGCTATCCCAGGGGTCTGCAACCTGTGGCTCTCCAGATGTTCATGGACTACAATTCTCAGCAGCCCCTGCCAGCATGGCCAATTGGGAATTGTAGTCCATGAACATGTGGAGGGCCGCAGGTTGCAGACCCCTGAGCTATCCTGTATTGGTTAAGTCAAAACATACTTTGTAACCCAGCTGATGCATCTGTTGGCCTACAGTAGAATTCCTTTAAACTGGAATCGCCTTTGTTTATATCTTCAAATATAAAGAGAAGATTTTTCTTCTTGAATGTTAGCTAACCTTACATATTCTTGTCTGAGCCTTATTATTTCTCCAGAAGCCTTTCCCTAAATGGAGAAAGACAGAAGATGCCCAGGAGTGAAAGTAAAATAAAGAGTAATATAACTGTTTTATTCTTGATTAATTTATGGCACAGATAGAGAATGGAAGATTGAGCAGCCATTTTGCAAGCTACTTGAGTTTCAAAGTCATTTTGTAACCATAACTTGCTCTTTTCCACTATGGAGGTAAACAAGAGGGTTCACTTCATTTTTTAAAAAGTATAATAGAACTAAGACAAAAACAGAGATGATAACAATGAGGAGCTCAGTAAACTGACCTCAAAAACAGCTATCTATCCGTGTAGACATCTGTCAGCCCCACCGCTTCTTCCATCTTGCATGTCCATATGGAGACTCTGAAGAGATTCTGAAAGGTACTGGAACCTTATCTTCAGGCGCAAAGCTTTCCCCACCCTCTGTGATTAGAGAGACAGCCAACTGACTCCCAGCTGCTCTGATAAAGAGCATTACCAAGGAGGGCTGGGGGAAGGGGAAGAAATATGCTTTCATGTGAATAATATGGGTACCTGGACACTTGGAATGGTAACTGTGAGGCCTGGAAAACCATTCTCATCTAGGGCAGGCAGGGAGGTGGATGGAGGAGGTGGATGAGCTTACACATCCATGGTTATCAGTCAAAGGTTGTGACCTCAAGACACAACTTGCACATAGCAGGGAATTGTCATGGATCATGGAGGCTGCCATTGCCTTCCCCGGTTGTCTTCACTTTACCTCAAGCAAACAGGGGACTCATTTTATCAACCTTAGGAGGATGGAAGGCTGAGCCAACCTTGAGTCAGCAAGACCCTCAGCGTATTCCTAAGTGATGGCGGCACTGCATAGTTTGCAGACTTTCCAGAACAACCAAACACTGTCATTGTATCATTTTTTTCTTCCCAGAACACCCAAGGGTTAACCTGACACCAACCCGCCTGATGCAGGGCATGCCTCACAGCATGCAGACAACAAGGCTTAAGAAAGAGCTAATCAAACTTGTTGAGCCTGTGGACACTTTTGAAATATAGAGAAAAATAAGGGGTGCTCAATGGGTGTCATTGTGGGACCTTCACAAAAGGGCTGCCCCTGGAGTAGGGATGCCATCCTTCAGGTGAGACCTGGGGATTTCCTGGAATTACATCTCCTCTCCAGACTACATAGATCAATTCCCCTGGATAAAATGGATGTGTTGGAGGGTTTTCCCTACATTATTGAGAGACTGCATCTCCACCTTGGGTAATAGCACACTCTTATGATTTCCTTTACTCAGGGCTAAACTTCACATTCTGTTGGAATCAGGGACTGACTGGTTGTAAAATGTGGGGTAATGGTTAGACATCAAACTGGTAGCCTAGCTGTAAACTAGTAACGTATCTGCTGAAAGGGCATATGTGATGCAAGCTGTGTTGTGTTAGGGTTAGGGCATGTACGTTTGGGGATTTACCTCAGTCACTCATCATAGCTCCAAATGGTTTGTAGGTGGGGGGTGGGGAGAAAGAACTGTTTCCCTCTCATACCATTTTCCCTAATGGAAAGGACTACAGGGCGGTCTGTTTGTCCCTGCCTTTGGCACCATGTTGTGGGATCACGTGTTCAAGAACACATAGAGCCCCCCAAAAGGGATGAACAAGTCCCACCCAGCCATTTCCAATAGGGAAAATGGTGTGGGTGGGAAGGCTGAAATTGTTCTTCCCCACTTACAACAACTTAGCCATTCTGAGCTACCAAAGTGAGTCCCAAAGTGTAAGTGCAGATGGGTCAGAAATTCCCAATATGGCTCATGTCACACATATCCTACATATTGCATTTTCCCCCAGGTCTTTCCTGATTCTGAACAATCAAACATGTAAGTTTTGTGCCAGGAACTTAATCCCAATTTGGATCAGGGCTCCGAAATATGTGGAGAGCGAGCTTCACCCCCCACCCCTCACAGACACAACTGGAGTGTTTTCTCAACTTGAAATGGCTCAGGAGGGCAACATGTGCCCTGTCATGTTCCTATGTTTATTTATTTAGAACATCTGGCATGCTGCCTCTCAATAGACCTGCTCAGTTTATTGTTTTTGGGATAAATTGGAGGAATGTCTGCCACCCTCAGCTTCCTGCAGGAAGCCCAGGATAAAATTGTGTCAGACAGATTGGTCTCCCAAAATCTTTAAAGTTTCAAAAAGGAGGGGCTGTGGCGAAGTGGAAGAGCCTCTGATATGCATGCCAAATAGCCCAGGTTCAATCCCCAGCATCTCCAGTTGCAAAGGACAAGGTAGGTGACGTGAAAGATCTCTGCCTCTGGAGAGCTGCTTCCAGTCTGAGTAGACAATACTGACCTGAATAGACCGATACAATAGTTCAATTCAGTATGAGGCAGCTTCATCAGATTGATCTTTGAGGTGGGGCAATGGCTCAGTGGTAGAACATCAGGCCCCAGGTTCAGTCCTGGGCACCTCCAGTTCAAAGGGACCAGTCAGAAGATAATGTGGAAGACCTCTGCCTTGGGGGGCAGCTGCCAGCCAGAGTAGACAGTGCTGACCTTTATGGACCAATTGTTTGATTCACTATAAAATAGCTTCATGTGTAAGCATCTGTGTGAGATGTGAAAATTATAGCCGAGTGGTAGTGCTAGGGAGGCAGGGCTAACCCCTTTCTTGTGCCCCATTTCATCAATACAAATTCCCTCTGCACGTGACTTTCCATTAGTTGCAATGAAAAAGAAGGTAGGCATTACACTGTTTTTTTGCCCCCAGTTTCAAAGGAGGGGTGTTGAATAGTGAGAGGGGGATGAATTAATCCATACCTTCCTGAGTGCTATGGCCACCACCCAGCTCTCTTAGAAGAAGAAGAAGAAGAAGAAGAAGAAGAAGAAGAAGAAGAAGAAGAAGAAGAAGAAGAAGAAGAAGAAGAAGAAGGAGGAGGAGGAGGAGGAGGAGGAGGAGGAGGAGGAGGAGGAGGAGGAGGAGGAGGAGGATCTGACGACGAAGACTCCATTTACTTCCAAGAGCTTAAGCTTGAGGAGAAGGAGGAGGAGGACGAGGACAAGTTTGGATTTATATCCCCCCCTTTCTCTCCTGTAGGAGTCTCAAAGGGGCTTACAATCTCCTTGCCCTTCCCCCCTCACAACAAACACCCTGTGAGGTAGGTGAGGCTGAGAGAGCTCTGAGAAGCTGTGACTAGCCCAAGGTCACCCAGCTAGTGTGTGTGGGAGTGTACAGGCTAATCTGAATTCCCCAGATAAACCTCCACAGCTCAGGCGGCAGAGCTGGGAATCAAACTTGGTTCCTCCAGATTAGATACACAACCTCTTAAACTCCTACGCCACTGCTGCTCCCTTTGCAGTTGCTTTCAATCATGGAGGGGCGGGGGGACCCTAAAACAAAGGTGAAGCAATGATGGCTATACTTGAATAGGTTATCCCTCAGCTCAAGAGCCTGCAAACTCTGGCTCTGGAACTAGGGATGGCTCAGCTAAGGAACCAATGTGGCTCTTTGAAAAAGAAAACTGAACCTTTAAGTTGAGGAATATTGGGATGTGAAAGGAACAGCAGGCAAAGATGTTTATGGGCTTAAAGGTCTTCTAAAAGGTGCCCATGGGTGCAACCATCAACACCTTTCCTGGCACCTATCAAATGTTTTTTGAAAGTGGACAGGGTCAGGTGGGGTTTATAATCTGCCACTGGAGTTCTATTTGGATGTTCATATTATTTGAAATTTACTTCAGCAGCAGCTGCCACCACAGCATAAGGATCTTCGCTGTATGACAGAAGACGAGCTATATGAAAGGATATATTTTAAAACAATGTTTGTTTCAAAAGTCATCATGTTCAACACAGGTTCTGCCTGAAATGTTCAAGAGTTACTAGTGAAGTTAAACATGACTTAACTCCCTGACATTTTGTGGCTGGCTTTGCCACCTGAAGCAGCCATTTTGTCATTCTGCCCAACATCAAATGGCAGAATTCCAAAGATCCTACAGGCTCTAAAAGGTTGGGGACCCTTGGTTTACAGAAAGAGAGGTGGTAGAGGTGAATGTGAATGTTTTCCAGTAACTTTGACTTGCACAGGTTTATGCCAGTGCACTGAAACAATAGTGCAGTGTGTTCCTGTGGATGTTTTCTACTAATTGTGAAATCTTATATATGCCCTTTCCTGATACAGGAGATACAACTACCAGTGTTTGGCCTGTGGACACTTTCTGGATTTTAAATCAACAAATCAGTCATAAGCAATATTAAGTTGCCTGTTTTTAGTTATGAAAACATGCTCTCTTGTACTGGCTTTCTGTTGATCCCTTGTTCTGAATGCTGGCAACATTTGGCTCTTTAACTGGAAAAGATTGCTGACCCCTGCCTGAAACATATACATCTGAAGTCCTCCATTTCACCTTCTCATTACCACATTCTGCTTCTCTAGCTTTGGAGCAAGCACCTGATCCCCTCCCCCAACCACCACACACGCATGCACGCACACACATCATTTGAACACATCTTTGCTTCATCCCTGAACTTTCTGTGCCTCTCCCTCTTTCTGTATTGGGGTTTTAGTTTAATTCGCAGCTTTTTTAGACCATTCCTCCCCCACCCCCTAGTTCTGGAATGAGGGAGTGATGCTGCAGATTATAAAAGGGCAGAGCTGGGACAAGCCCCAAGCCCAGGCCGTGGGAAAGGGCAGAGGGATTTACCTTCTTTGTGATTAACTAATCCAGCTCAGTGCAAGACTGGAAACCAGATCCTCCAGAGCTTGCTGGCAGTGGAGTATCATCCCAGAGAGCTGCAGGCAGCACATTCCCATAGCTAGAGGAGAACATGACCTGAGGTAAAAATGTGCAAGCAGACACACTTCATGAGCATTACCCAGAAGCACAAGTGCACATGTGCTATCCCCAGAGCTGGATGGACTAGGCTGGCCTGATCTCATCAAATCTCAGAAGCTAAGTAGGGTCAGCCCTGGTAAGTACTTGAATGGGAGACCACCAAGGAAATGCAGGGCTGCTGCATGGAGGAAGGCAGTGGCTAGCCATCTTTGTTAATCTCTGTACCTGAAAACCCTACAGCAGAGGTATCCAAGTTCAGATGTTCATGGACTACAATTCCCATCAGCCACTGCTGGCATGGCCAAGATGGGAGGATTTCCATGCCAGGAAGGCTGATGGGAATTATAGTCCATGAACATCTGAAGCACCAGAGTTGGACACCCCTGCCCTACAAGGTCACCAGAAGTGGGCTGCAACATGGGAGCACTTTTCACCATTACCACAACCAAAGACTTTGCAGAAAAAAGAGTTACAGCTTTAATACAAAGCAATATTAGTCAGAGGGTCTCAGATAATGGGATCAGAAAAGATCAATGATGCAGAAAAGGGTTCAAAGTGACCAGACTTTCCTAGGGCTCCACTAGGCTGAGAGCCTCCAGATAAATTGGGCCACATTGCCAAAGGCTAGTGGGACAAAAGAGGTTTCACCCAACTGATCTTCCACCTTTGACCTTCAAGGCAGCAGTTTACCCATTCAAATAGGAACCTGCTGTTCCTACCTAGTGAATTGGTGTTTTTTGTGTTTGTTTTTTTGCTGGCAAGCCACTGCTGATTTCTGGTGACCCCTAGTGGGGATTTCAAGGCAAGAGGCATTCCGAGGTGGTTTGCCATTGCCTTCCCTTGGTATTGTCTCTGGTATTCCTTGGAGGTCTTCTGTTCGACTACGTAACATGCTCAAGGGCTGAGAGAGTGTGACTGGCCCAGCAAGTTTCCATGGAAGAGTGGGAATTCATCCTGTGTTTACCAGATCCTAACCTGATACTTTAACTGCTATAGTACTCTTGAATTGCTATCTATAGTACTTAATTGATATATCATGATTAAATGCTGCATTAAATGCTGCATTTGGAGTGGTGTATTAAGGAAGAACCCCACATTGTGTTTTGGCCTTGGCCCCAGATTACTGATCTCTGGCCTTGGAAAGGTTCTCCCCAGAAGCCAAAGTCACAAACCAGCAGAGCTGACAATGCAAGAGCTGGCAATTACTGGTCTGCCATCTTTCCTGGAACAGTTCGGCAGGGACAGAGACAGAGCTATTCCGCCAGGCTTGTGGTTGAGGACAGCAGTGGTATGCCACTGCTCTGTTTGGCCTCCTGTTCCCTCCAGAGGCATATTTAGGGAAAATGGGCAAAATCTGAGATTTCTTCCCCTTCCCCCCCATAAGGGCAGCCACCCTCCCCCATCATAACCAAACAATGCTTTTTTGTACCAGGTCTTGAAGTCAGTGTATGGACCCAGGGGGAAGGAGGAGGCATGTGGGAGCAATTTTTCACACACACACACACACACACACACACACACACACACACACACACACACACACACACACACACACACCGTGACTAAATTGCCACAGCCTGGGAACATTTGACCCCATATGTCCCTCTGGGTGGTATGCCCCTGATTCCCCTCCCTCTCCCTTTCCTGTTTTTTTTCCCTTTCCCTTTCCTTTTTCTCTGTCCTTCCTTTCCTTTAGGCCAGTATGAATGGGGTTCATAGGTATGGGGGTTTTTATTACCTTTCCCTCACATGGTTTTACGGTGCTATATCATTGAAATGTATGAATTTTGTGGGATTTTGCTGTATTTATTATGTTTGATGTTGTATGATGCCTGAGCCCATATGAGAAAGGGCATCTCATAAATATAAATAAATAAATAATAAATTTCTGATATTACCAAGTCTCTTTAAATGGGTTCTTTTAGCCTAAGAAATGAGAACATCTCCTGATTCTGATCAAGTTAACAGCGAAGCTCTTCAGAAGGATTCAAATGGCAGCAGTTTTGTAAAAATGTATCAGGCTAAAGGCAGAAAATAGCTTTTAAGAAACTTGGAAAGGGCTTGGAAAAGGATTATGACACAGAAAAACATGCAGCAGAAACTAAAGACAAAGATGGGAGGATTTCTTTTCCCTTATGATCTGTCTTCAGTTCTTGCAAACAGCTAGAGATGAAGACATATCCTGCAGTAGATTGTTGCACTTGTATCAACATGACCAGCACTAATCACTTCTGGTGCAAAACCAGAAGTGACGTCATGAAGTCCCACTGAGATTCTAGGATTAGACTAGTTCTGGATAAAGTCTAGAGCACAGGTGTCCAACTCTGGATGTTAATGGACTAAAATTCTCATCAGTCCCTGCTGGCATGGCCAATTGGACACCCCTGGTCTAGAGTGTTGGTGTGATATAATGAGATAACTTTTGATTTGGAACTGGAAGTAATGTACTGCATGGCTTACCCGATATTTCCCAATCAGACTGAGAAGCAGCAGTGGGGAATAGTGGCCAGTTCCCCCCATGGTGTGGTGGAAATTGTTATCAAGTCACAGCTGAGCAGCTATGAATGGTATGAACGGTCAAGCTGTTCATTAAAAAAAATCAGCTCCTCGATTGCAGGAGTTGAGCCAACCTGGCTGGTCTTTGAACATCTCCCTTTGCATGCCTGACAATGCTAGGAGCTCCAATCACAGAACTCCTGGCAGTTAATCTCGTTTAGCACTAAGATCTGGGAGAGCCTGTCTCAGATGTAATCCTTAAATTGTAGATGGAGTAGCTGAAGAGATTCTGCCAAGGCAAGAGATTCTTCATGGAAACTACCCTCCCTAAACTCAATCTGTCTGTAATCTGTCTGCATTTGATCCTGATAAAAGCCCTTGATTGAGGCTTCCTTCCTGCTGGAAAAAGTCTTGTTTGTTTTGGCAAGAGCCATCCCCAGGAAGGAAATGCTCATGATGTTCACAGGTTGGTTTAGATTCTCATCTGTGGCCCAGGATTCCAGTGTTCTCGGGTTGAGTAAAATCTATTCTCTGGTCTAGGTTCACTTCTACATACAAATGGAATGACCATAATAATAACACCACAAAGCAACTATGCAAGGCATGAGTCAGGATTGCTACAATCTTCATGCCTCTTTCCTGCCAAACCCCAAACCCAAGAATGGAAATGTACTTAAGGCTCCTACATTCTCTGGAACGAAGCCCACCAAATAACTGTTCCCCTCATTGCCAACTCACAACTTCCCCTATAATCCCACATACATTTGCTGATGCTTTTATCAGGGGAAGCACATCACAGTTAAGCACTCTGAAACTGCCTTAAAAACCAGAGAATCTTAAGGTTCTATAGATTGGGACTCCCCAATAGCAAGATGCTTCCTTGACGCTTGTGACCTTGTCCAGACTTGTATATGCAAACAGATGAAACTGCCTCAAACGGAATCATACCCTGCCTTGGTCTTGGTCCATGGCCTTTTACATAATTTGTGCTGTAACTAGGTGATATTGTAACTGGGGGATGTTTAAGAAGGATATTGGCAAGCTGGAACGGGTCCTAAGGAAGGCAGCCAAAATGATAAAAGATCTGGAATCCATGCCCTATGAAGAGAGACTTAGTCTGGAGAAGCGAAAGTTAAGGGGGGACATGACAGCTATGTTTAAATATTTAAATAAAGGGATACCATGTCGAAGAGGGAGCAAGCTTGTTTTCTGCTGCCTCAGAGACTGGGACACGGAATAATGGGTTCAAGGTGCAGGAAAAGAGATTCCACCTAAACATTAGGAAGAACTTTCTGACTGTCAGGGCTGTTAGATAGTGGAATTCACTGCCTCGGAGAGTTGTGGAGTCTCCTTCTTTGGAGGTTTTAAAATAGAGGCTGGATGACCATATGTCGGGAGTGCTTTGATTGTGTGTTCCTGCATGGAAGGGGGTTGGACTTGATGGCTCTTCCAACTCTATGATTCTAGGGGACCTGCTGCATGCAAAAAAGATATTCCACTACTGAGTCATAGCTCATCCCATGAATTCTGGAAGCTGAATCAGACTTTTGCCCTCTTAGGACCAAACTTAGGTGTGACTTTTTTCCCTAGTTAAGTTTGGCTTCCTATGACCCCGACTCTCATTTTCCTCAGTCACATATCAGCTGAGGGAAACTTATGGGGAGATTCCCTCCCACACTAAACAAGACGAAGATGGGAAGATTTCCTTTCCCTTAAGACCTGCACTAAACAATTTTAAAGACTTTGCCTGTGTAAAACTGTCTAGCAGCAGAGTTTTCCAGGATTTATCTATTACAGGTGAACACAAAACTTTATTTCTGATAATGCAAAAAGATAAAGGCAAACCAGACAGAACATCTGCAGAAACGTCTATCTTTTTTTTGAGAAAATGAAATGTTCTTTTTATGGAGCAAGATAGGGAAAATAACAGGCATGAAAAGGTTAACATTACAATTACTGTGAAGGTAAATGCTAAAATTATTAAAGTTCCTAGCCATGCCTAATCAAATAATAGTTAAGTAGTTTTAAGCCAAATAGTGTTTTGTTTTTGTCTCACTGTTTTAAGGATTATCAAAAAGCCCAAAATATCTCCCTAGTCGTCTTCGGAGACTTCCATCCAGAGCAATCTGATTTGCTTGTCGCAGGAGTGTTTATTTATAGAAAAATATCACTCTTATCTTCCTCTAAATCTGCTCTGTCATAATCATGTAGTTATTGCCTAAATACCTGATTGGTTCCTAAGTAAATATGAGATAATCAGCATAAGTGCAAAAGAAGCCAATCAGCATGTGCATGAGGTACATCTGATACAGTACGATAAGAAGGCCAGTCTCAACTCTTAACCTCTTTTTAAAAAAACAGTTAATCTTAACTTTCTTTAACTGATTCAATTAACTGTCCAAAATGAAAGTAGTCCTAAGCAAACAAGGTTCAGTGACAGCTGAAAAGAACTTGAACTCTCCATTAACTTGCAAACTCAGCAAGAAAAAATTGGTGATATCATAAGTAAACCCCCCGCACACACTGATTTCCCAAGTGCCACAGGGGTTGAGTTGCAACAAGACCATGGCATAGTAGAAGAAGGGGCTTAGGCTTACCAACCTCCAGGTGTGGCATGGAGACCTCCTTATCTGAAAGTCTCTGAGCTGGATAACCAACATTTGGTCATTGTGGATTTTGTATCCTTATGGGGCTGAACCCCTTTGGATGTTCAAAATACTCCAAATACAGAGCTGTAGTCTGCTTCAAGCCCCCTCCCCCCCTTTTGAGCCTGTAAACTGGAACCCTGGAACTTCTGGCACACAATCTGGTCTTCATTGCACCATTGGGCAATGAGGTGACTTTGTTAGGAAGCCTCTCTGAGGACTTTGAGTATCCATCCTCATTCAATCAAGCTTGCATCCTGCAGGTACTTATATATGCTCCTAGCTGCAACCAGGAAGCTCCCTGCCCTGATTCAAGCATGCAGTGGGAAAATGGAACTACTTCTGGCCAACATTCCTTCCCACGAGTGGCTTGGCTTGCCCTTAGATGGAATAATGGCCTTGGTTATGAATGAGAGTTCACATCCCAAGTATTGAGCATCAGATGTCAAATGGTTCCATTTTCAGATTTCTTTGGTAATCAGGATATCCTGTATCACACAGATCCCTCCCAAAATTCAGTTTTTAGGCTCTTGCAGAACCATACGAAGTATTTTTGGCGTATGCTTCAGTTTCCCCTTGTTTGAGGTGAAGGTGCAAACTTCCTACCATCTGGCTTGTCAAGGTATCAGAACACCATGCATTCTGCGTGTATCCTTTTCCATATTTCTAGGTAGTGCAGTAGAGCACCAACATTTATAAATGAATGAAGCAGACTGAAGGATCTTACATACTACGTCTTATATAGCACTTGCACCTGCCAGGAATGATATCTTCAAAAAATAGATTCTCTTTGGGAATGTAATTGATCAGCCAACATCAATTTTCCCCCCTGAATAGTTGAAAGCTAGCTTTGTAAGAAAGTAGCTTCAAATACCAAAGCTCCTGTAATAAATTTGATATAAACTAGCCTATTCAGAGCTGGGTTAGTTACCACCATTTCAATTAACAGTTGGATGACAGATAAATCCAGCTTTCAACTTGGTGCACTTACGTTTATTTATTTGTTTGTTTGTTTGTTTGTTTGTTCAATTTATATACTGCCCTCCCCCAAGGGGCTCAGGGCTGTTAATATCAATAAATACATTAAAACAATAACAACTACCAGAGTCACTAAAACATTTCACCCGCACAGAAAATTAAAACATATTTCATTGATGGCGTCAAAATTATCTGTTTTTGTTCCCCTTCCCGCTCTTCTCTGCGCCCACGGGAGGCCAGATATTAGTTATAGCGAATATCCGATGTTACCCCGGTTGGCCAAATGCCTGGTGGAACAGGTCCGTTTTGCAGGCCCTGCGGAAACTCTGTCCCACAGGGCCCGGATCTCACCTGGGAGCCTGTTCCACCAGGTAGGGGCTAGGGCTGTAAAAGCCCTGGCCCTTGTTGAGGCCAGCTGGATCACTTTGGGGCCAGGGATCACCAGCAGATCTGCCTCCGAAGAACGTAGGACCTAGTGGGGCAATACAGGGAGAGACAGTCCCTTAGGTATGCAGGTCTGAGGCCGTGAATGACTAAGAAAACATGCTAGGAAAACTTCATCTCCAGAATTTCTGCTTGCCCATCAGTTGTTTAGGTATGGGAGACCTGAAGAGGGGGGCAACTGGCATCCTACCAGGGGCGTATCTGCCATGGGAACATGGGGAGTCAAATTTCCCCAGGCGCCTCCACATGGCCACGTGGGGGCGCAAAAATTTCAGATTGGTTTGTGTGTTTTTTGTATTTTTAGTGCTTTTTCAGTTATTGGCCTGCAGTGGGTTCAGTGTTTAGGCTAGCAGCACTAAAATTTCAGGGATTTTTTGGGAGACTCTCCTGATGATACCACCCAGGTTTAGTGAGGTTTGGATTATGGAGTTCAAAGTTGTGGATTCCCAAAGGGGATGCCCCCATCCCCCATTGTTTCGAATGGGAGCTAATAGGACAGTGATGGCGAACCTTTTTGAGACCAAGGGCCCAAATTGCAACCCAGAACCCATTTATTTAATGCAAAGTGCCAACACAGCAATTTAACCTGAATACTGAGGTTTTAGTTTAGAAAAAACTGTTGGCTCCGAGGCACGCGTTACTCGGGAGTAAGCTTGGTGGTAGTCGGTGGCTTTGCTTTGAAGCAACCGTGCAACTCTTCTAATGGGTGAATCATGACCCTAGGAGGGTTTACTCAGAAGCAAGCCCCATTGCCAGCAACCAAGCTTACTCCCAGGTAAAAGATCACGCTCTAGTTCTTCACATGAAAATCAGTGGGGTTTAACAGCGCTTAACAGGGTTACCTACACTGCTTCCCCAAAACTAGGTCTTAGGTTTAATGCTAATAATCGGGCCCAGCGGCCCAGGCCAGCCTAGATGTGGGGGGCGTGCTCACAGAGAGGGCACTGAGTGCCACCTCTGGCACGGTGGCACCCGTGCCATAGGTTCACCACTACTGTAATAGGAGATGGGGGCTACACCTTTTAGGGTTAGGGGGGCATACACTTTTGAGATTTGGTGGTATACGCTTTTGAGAGTCAAAGGTCTGCTCGTCAGATACCTGACAAAAGGAACTTACTGTCCCATCGTGGGGAGTGGGGAGATGAATCTGCCAGAGGGCCGCACTGGTTGATTTGACTGGTTGATTTGACTTTCTTGGGGAGGGGTGAATCCCCTGCAAGCAACCTCTGCAGCCCTCCCTGGAGATGGAACATGGTGCAGGACACTGTACCAGTGTCTTTGTGCCACTGCTGGCAGCACATGGAGGCAATCCAGGGTCATGGCCCGGGGAGGAGCTGAAAAGGTGGCATAAGTCTATTCAGACCAATGAACTTTTCCCAGCATCAGGGAAGCTGTTTGGCATTTTAAGCCTCCCCATGCCACTGGGAAGCTCCCTTGGGGGTGACAGGGTGGCATGGCCATGCAGGCACCCAGCCCAATGGATGGGGCTGCCCAACTCTTGAAACTTCATGGCCCTCCCCCCCCAAAAAATCTTATTGGTCTCTAAGGTGCTATGGGACTCAAATGTAGCTGTTGCAAACCACTACGTCTACCCGGGCACCATATTTTAAGTATTTTATTTTATCCGTATTCTAAGTTGCCCTTGAGCTCCTCCGTATCTTTAATTTCTTCCTTAAGGAAGAAACGCAGCTAATGAATGTTTCAAATAAACTACAGTTCCCAGGAAGCAGTGCAAAAATGGACAAAGTATTTCTGATCCAATTTAGAACAACTGACAAACCCTGTCAGCTTTCAGAAGTCAGTCAAACTGGCAAGATTTGAGCATCTGAGAAACAAGCTGTGCAGTTCCTTCTCCCAAACAGGATTGAACAGCCAAGGAAAGCAGTTCTTTTGGAAGCAATATAATAAAAATGTTGAGTAGGTTATGTGCATAGCAGACATGGGAGGAGTGACAGTCGTGGAAATGAAGTGTGAGAGACCACATACATTTTTGATACAAACATTGTGTTCTCAATGAAAAAGCAAATGTTTATTCAAGGGTTTGAGAATGCTGCTTATAATCCCATTGTGAATGAAACTGAGGGAAGATGGCACATCCCTAAAAAGAATTAGACAAGGAAAGAAACATACTTTTGGCCTAAGTCTGCCATTCATCCTTGTACTTCTAGCTCTTGCAATGAGTAAGGACCAAACTAGATGTGATTTTTTTTCTGAACTGGCTCTGAGTTCCCTTAACTAGTCTCTCATTTCCCTCTGTCAGATGTCAGTGACTGGGAACTAATTTCCTAGAATTACAGGGGTGGAGGGAGGAGCTACAACCTTCCCCTAGGGCAGGGGTAGGGAACCTGCGGCTCTCCAGATGTTCAGGAACTACAATTCCCATCAGCCTCTGTCAGCATGGCCAATTGGCCATGCTGGTGAAACTGATGGGGAGGTCCCTGAGCATCTAGAGCACAGCATTTCTGAGTTGAAACTGCCCTGCGGGGAAGCATATACAACTCCCCAACAAGGCAAATACTGCCTCCCCACTCCAGGAACTGTTTCAGGTCAAGAAAATACCATTAAGGCTTCCAGGTTGGGAAATGCACGGAGATTTAAGGGTGGAACCTGGGGAGGGAACCAAGCAGGGATAGGATGCCACAGGTTGTACTTTCCAGAGCTGCCATTTCCTCCAGCAGGACTGATCCCTGTTGTCTGGAGCTCACCTGTAATCTTGGGAGAAGTCCAGGCACTACTTGGAGGCTGATAAGTCTAGTAACAAAGACTGCATCTACGGCCAATTTTAGGGTGTCCAGCTGGGATGCACCTAGGGTTGCCAACCTCCAGCTGGTGGTTGGAGATAGTGGTGTAGTGCCAAAGGGTGAGGGTGGCAATGAGCGATGCAACCAGATACACGCTGGTGCAGAGGCGTGGCATGGAGGGGACTGGAGGGGACATGACGGGGGCGTAGGGTGCACATGTGTCCCGGACGCAGTTCCCCCTAGCTCCAGCCCTGGTTGGAGATCTCCCATTATTACATCTCCAGGCGACGGAGCTCAGTTCACCTGGAGAAAATAGCCACTTTGAAAAGTAGACTCTAAGGCATTATACCCCACTGAGATCCTTCCCTTCCCCAGGCTCCACCCTCCCCAGGCTCCATCCCCCAAATCTCCAGTTGTTTCCCAACCCGGAGCTGACAACCCTAAGTGCCCAAGATGAGCTCAATACTTTGCTGATCAACCAGATGGAAGAAGATCTTAGGTTTATTCCCCGCCATTTTCTCCTGTAAGAAGTCTCAAAGCCATTTACAAAGTCCTTCCCCTTGTCTCCCCATAACAGGCACCTTGGGAGATAGGTAGGGCTGAGAGGGTTCTCAAAGAACTGAGACTAGCCAAAGATCACCCAGCAGGCTTCATTGGAGGAGCAGGGGAAACAAATCCAGTTCACCAGATTAGAGACTGCCACCCAGGGGCTTATTTGCCAGAGGGATATGAGGAGGTCAATTGACCCCAGGCTGGACGCCACCCATTAGGTCACGTGCGGGCACAAAATAGTACACCCCATGTGATCTGAAGGAGCAGCCAGGCCAGGAGACTGCTGCCCCCAGCTGAGGGGTGCCCATTGGCAGGCTTTCAGCCCAGCTGCCCCTCCTCTGGGGTGGCAGACTCCCGGCCCGGCAGCAGGCCCACGGCAGGCACCTGCCACTATGGAGGAGGAGCAGCTGGCTGTAGAAGGGTAAGTGGGACGGGAGTTACCAGAGGATAGAGGCGTGGGAGCAGCAGCTATTGCCCCAGGCACCATTTTTTTTCTAAGTACACCTCTGACTGCCACTCATGGAGCAGCGGGCAGTCAAACCCAATTCTCCAGAACCCAATTCTCCACCGCTCTTAACCACTACATCACACTTGATTCCCAAGACTCAAGAATGAGCACCAGGTTGATGCCAGAGAGCATTCTGGGTGCTGCAGTGAGGATGGCAGCTACCTTACAGCTTTAGAGCTGGCCTGCACTCCCAACCCCATCAAAAACTATTGGGCTTTGGAGGATGGAAGCTATGGCATGACAACTCCTGACTTTGCCACCAAGAGCCTCTCTGGCGACTTCCTCTGGTTTGCCCCAGGGATCAGAATGTTGACTTTAAAAGCCAAATAATTTAATCTTGGAATCCTATTTATGGGTCCAGTCTACCGTTTCAACATTTCTAACTTAAAGTTTGCTTGCTTTTTTAGATCCCTCTTTGATTGCTGTCTCCTAGGGTTTTTTTTTTAATGAGTGGAAATAAAAACTTTATTCAGATATATCCAGTCTCTTCAGTCCTCAGTTGGAAGGTACAATAGGCCATGCTCAAGGATTCAGATGCCACAGGGGTGGCGGACACAGTAAACAGGGCTGTATCAGCACAGCCTCCTACACTTATTCCAGGAGCGTCAGAACATCTCCTTCCCAGACAGGGCCTTTTCCATTGTGTATGCTGAAGCAGCTGGAGTCATCCATGAATTTCAACTGGAGCTGTGAGCAGTGGCTTTGGATCCAATCTGGCCCAGCACTTTGCCCAGTTTGATGGGCTGCAGGCTCAAGTCCAAGGTGGAGATGACTGAAGGAGCTGTCTCCTAGATATTTAACGGACCTGCCATCTCCTGCAGTGGGTGGCTCAGGTGCTGAAAGCTGGGAGAAAAAGAAGCTGCTGAGAATACAAAAGACAAGCGGTCTCTGCACCTGCAGGAGGCAGAGGAAATGTGGTTTGCTTTTTGATCTGATAAGCAGCCCCCTTGCAGGTGTGTGTCAGGTGGGAGTGCAATTTAGACCTGGGGGTTTTGCTTTACACTTTCTCCTCCATGTGACTGTGACTGCTTCCTGCATCAGTGCTTTCTTTTAACCCTTAGTTCACTGAGAACTACCTTTGGGACAAAGCATACAAGAATATCCCTGATGGATACATTTTAATACAACCTTCGGTTTCCAACACACTTTCCAGGAGAAGGCCACCAGCGAGACCTTCCTCAGTTGACCGCTCCCACCATCTGGGGATCAGGGATAGACTGCCCTTGAAAATCAAGGCTCTGTTTTGGATGGGTGACGACCCCCCCCCCCCCATGCTTCCTGACACACAATCTGTTTACATTGTGGTAGGGACCCATGATCACACGAACACATGAAGCTGCCTTATATTGAAATGGACAACTGGTCCATCGCAGTCAACTCTGTCTACACAGGCTGACACCATCTTTCCAGGGGGTATGTAGCGGTCTTTCACATCTCCTGCTGATGTTCCAGAGGAAACTGCCTTGCCCATGGTCTTGTACTGCCTGAGCTGACTAGTAGCTGCTCTCTGTAGTCTCATGCAGAGGTATTTCCCATAAAAATGAAAGATGCCAGAGATTGAACCTGGGACTTTCTGTATGTCAAAGAGATGATGCTCTACCACTCAGCCACAGCTCCCTCCCCTCCTGATGTATACTATCCTATTAAAAACCACCATGGAAGTGGAGGGGGTTAGGCCTGGGGTCGTGGTAAAGCTGTGTGTGTCAAGTGACTTAGAGCTACCCAGAAGAGTTTCAAAGCCAGAGACTAACAGGCCTTCCTCTGCATGGCAGTCCTGGTGTTCCTTGGCAGTCATCCATGCAATTGGTAACCAGGCTGACCCTACTTAGTGTCTGAGATCTGATGAGATCAGGCTAGCAGAGGTCATCCTGATCAGGGCTGTGATAAAGCTAGAGGGGTGTTAATCTTTTTCTACCTTACAGATTTCTACCTCACATAAAAACTGCGCCCAAATGGCATAGTGCCCAGGGGACGGGGGACATCTTGCTCCGGGTGTGTGCCAGGGCGGGGGGCAGGGCACACAAGTGCCCCGGGCACAGTTCCCCCTTTCTACGGGTCTGCCCAAATGGCATTTGTTCTCTGGACTGGTGAGGATTGGAGGCAGCAGCTAACAACAGGTGAGTTCTCTGTGCATCTGCAGAGGACAATTTATTTAGATTTAAACCCCCAAGCTTAATCTTTCAGGATTCTTCTGCAAACCCAGGGGGTCTCCCGAGTTTTCAAAAAGCAGATTCAAGTATCTACAGGCAGAGGGCACGCTTCAGAATAGATATATAGATAATGGGGGGAAATACATACAGGCTGATTACCCACGGCCAGCTCTTGCCCCGCTTTAGCGCAAAAAGTCATGCTAGAAGTGCTCTCGCTTTTCCTCTCTCAGCGCACGGCAGGGAGGAAGTGTGTTGGGACAAGAAATCTTGCCCCAGTGCACCTCAGCTCCCTGCAGCCCCATCTGTAATTGGCCACAGTGTCACAGGGCAAAAAGCACAATTTTAGGGCATACCTAGATCCAAATAAATGTTCCTTACACATACATATGGCATCTTGGATGCAGTTGGGAGCCTTTTGACCTCAGTCCCATCCCAAAGTAAAGCTGTTCCTCAGAGGAGCTCTGCTAAAGGAGCAAAAATCTTTTGAAAGCAAAAGTTGACTATTCTAGTAACTTCAGCACTGACAAAACATGTCTTTCCTCTGATATTAGAATGCACCCTCAGAGAGGGAATTGGACTTCATCAGCCCTTTTCCTCAAGCCTAATTAAAATGCTAGAACTCTGGTTTCTGTCCCTTATAAAATACACCAAATGGTGAGGGAATATGCTTTTTTTAAACTCAGGCCCGGAGGACAGAAATGATTTAATGAAGGGGTGGAGGAAGTTAGTCCATTAAATCCAAGCCGCCTGCCACTGCTGAGTGTCTTATTTCTTTCCCTGAAGCCCACCCCCTGCCTGATCAGGGCCATTTCAATCTGGAGGGGCTCTAACTCCCCCACCCTGAGTAAGATCCTCATAAAGCCTCCTCAAAAAACATTTGTGGATTCTTGTCTATTTCCTGAAGTCTGTCTGGCCTTCCCTGTAGGGTGCACAGCATTCCTCCCCTTCAGCAGCTGTTCCTCATTTCCAGCCTCCCCCCATAGAGTCTTCCTGTTTTGTTGGAATATTTGAATCTCCCCTCAAGGGGCTGGGGCAGGAAAGGGGAGCAAACAGCTGCATGGGCTTCTCCCAGGCTCCCCACCCCCACCTTCCCTCCTCATGCCCCATTTTGCTATTTGGAGTGGCTATATATAGCTCCAGGCAGGCCCAGAGCCTGGATCGTAACTGGGGTTAATAGTCTGAAATGGAGAGCAGCTGTCACTGCGGCCTCAGAGAGCCAGGCTGTGACTTGGCAGCGAGGAAAAAGGCAAACCAGGTGAATGCTTTCTTGCGCCCCGAGTCTGTCAGGCAGGTTGGCAGCGAAACGAGAAGATTTCTTGTCTTTTGAGAAATAAATAAACAGAGATTATTACAACTGGAAAGCATTCAGATACGACAGAGGGTGAAAAGGGGAGAGATCACCATGTTTTCATTCGTCCCCGTTCCTGTACTTTTAAGGCTATGCAATCCAGACCCACTTTGAGAGTAAGCCCCACTGGATCCCACGTATTCATGCATCAGACCAAAAGCCAAACTAAATGTGACTCTCTTCACAAGTTTATCCAAGTGCAGAGAATTCCACAGTATTGTCCTTAAGTTGAACCAGCCGCACGTTAATACACAGACATAGCAAGTACAGAGGGAGATGTTTCACCTGTTGGATTTCAGCCTGACACAAACTGCTGAAGCAATGGGAGCCTTGCTAGGGAAAAGGGTAGCTGCCCTAACAGCAAATGGACAGACTCGTCTAATATATAACAACCAGCAGGAGCTAGTTCTGTACATTTTGTTTTTTATATAAGTATATAAAACCTGCTAGGCAAACAAAAATGCACAATCAACCAGCAATTTGAAATTATACATCATCAAATTGCTTCTTAGTATCAGCTGACATTTTAAGATCTTTCATGATTCTAGGAATGCACATATTTTTTCCAATAATGTCATTCTGTTATTAGATTTCCATTTCCCCTGTTTTTGTAAGACCAGGATTCTAGAACACCTGTTAATGACATCTAAAACTATATTTATTCTTCTCTTTACTGGCATTTTAAACTTGTATTACCCTGAAGTCTGCTTAGAGGGGGTTTTATGTGAAAGAATATTGGGGGGAGGGGGGAACCCTTGACAAAGCATCCAGTATAGATACAACCAAATGATGTTTCTTGTTTAGAAATAGATCATCCCATTTTGAATGCAACAGCTTTTTCAGTTCAGCAAATCCTCAGACACCAGTAGGTCAAGCAAATGTGGAGTTTGAAAGACCATAAGTATGAGATAGATGTGGTAGCCTCCCAAGGCAAGACTCCATATAGGTAAAATATTTATAGGTAAAATATGTATGCTCATATTCTAGGTTAAATGTTTATCTTCATGCCACTCATTTATTCCTATGTGATTATACTTTTATCATTCATAAGATTTCCAAGAACAAAAATAATCTGTCCCTTTGATAGTGGTTTAATACGCAAAACTGTATAATTCAACCTTTTCACTTAATTGTGAAATGTGTATGCCCCTCTCCCCAGACTTGCCTGAGGCAGCTTGCAATTAGAACAATGAAAGAGAGCCTGATGCAGCAAGCAAATGGCGCCCGCAGAGCAGAGATTCTGGATCTGATGCAATTAAAGCTGCGTTGGCAGAGATCCCTGATCGTCCCGTAGTTTGCGAGAGTGAGGAAACCACAAAGTTTTCCTTCCACAGCTGGGGTTCCCTCCTTTGGGCCAAGAACAAAAAGTGAAGGCAAGGGTGAAGGTTGGTTTGGTTTTTAAAAGCCCTTTAATGGCAATAGTGATATTGCTTATATCAGTACTGTGGAGGCTGTTTTCATGACGTTTGCATTTTAAGGGGAAAGCCTGCCACTGATCCCTGAGAGCAGTGGTGGGGAGACTCCACACCACACCCCTCCACAGGGATCGAGGGCTGGCTTTTCTCTTAAAATGCAAAAGCCATGAAAGCAGCCTCCACAATACTGATATAAGCAATATCACTATTTATTGTCGAAGGCTTTCACGGCCGGAATCACTGGGGTGCTGTGTGGTTTCCGGGCTGTATGGCCGTGTTCTCACAGCATTCTCTCCTGACGTTTCGGCTGCATCTGTGGCTGGCATCTGATGATCCTCTGAAGATGCCAGCCACAGATGCAGCCGAAACGTCAGGAGAGAATGCTGCTAGAACATGGCCATACAGCCTGGAAACCACACAGCACCGCAATATTACTGTTATCTTTAAATCTTTCCTTTTGACTTTCATGACCCAGAAGGACCAGTAAAAAAACCAGTATGTTACATGGTCTAGCAAATTACTGGCACCGCAAAAAAGAAGCCACCGGACAACCTCCCCAGCTGGATACCGGAAATGGTTTAGCTTTCAGGAACTTCTTCCACTTGACAAAGCATCCAGTATAGATACAACCAAATGATGTTTCTTGTTCAGAAATAGATCATCCCATTTTGAATGTAACAGCTTTTTCAGTTCAGAAAATCCTCAGACACCAGTAGATCAAGCAAATGTGGAGTTTGAAAGACCGTAAGTATGAGATAGATGTGGTAGCCTCCCAAGGCAAGACGCCATATAGGTAAAATATTTATAGGTAAAATATGTATGCTCATATTCTAGGTTAAATGTTTATCTTCCTGCCACTCATTTATTCCTATGTGATTATCATTCGTAAGATTTCCAAGAACAAAAATATCCTGTCCCTTTGGTAGTGGTTTAATACGCAAAACTGTATAATTCAACCTTTTCACTTAATTGTGAAATGTGTATGCCCCTCTCCCCAGACTTGCCTGAGGCAGCTTGCAATTAGAACAATGAAAAAGAGCCTGATGCAGCAAGCAAACGGTGCCCACAGCGCAGAGATTCTGGATCTGATGCAATTAAAGCTGCGTCCCCCAATTTAAGGTCCGCCACTCACCTGATGAGTGGGGAATCAAACCCGCTGCTCAAGGATAAAATGCCACTGTCCTCCTGTGGCATCGTTCACCCCAACCCAGGCAACCTAGGCTGCTCATCCACCCAGGCCAGGATCAGCCTATTGACCCACCCTCCAAACAAAAGAACCCCCCCTGGAACTGAGAGGGGGTTCCTGGTGAGCAAACTGGGGGGGTGCCATGTGCGCCCGGGCAGGCCCAGCCGCCAAGCTCACCAGGTCTCCCCCCACGCTGGCCTACTGGCATGCTGGCTTGCTTCTCAGCCGGCCCAATGACCCGGCTGGCGCCGGGCCATGGAAGCCCCGTGAACGGGGAAAACAAGCCAAGATAAAAAGGGGGGCCATGTAGACCCATCGCCCCCACTAAGGCCCTGCAGCCGTTGCCACGTCCCATTGGATCTCCTCCCCCCCCACCATACCCAGAAAAATCCTCGTGTCCTCTTCTGGATCCCTCGACATTCCGATGCGGAGTAGGGCCAGTGACCACGAGGCAGGGCTTTTTATAGGCCCTACCTCCGGTCCACTCCGAAGATGTGATCCCGCGCATCGCAAGAGCACGCCACCAATCAGCTGGGGGCCTCTGCGCTTGAGCAGGACAGGCCCGAGCTGCCTGGCCCTCTGCGCATGTGCGGATCGGCCGTGCATGCGCAAACAGGCCTAGAGCCTTCACCGGGCCCCTCACCCTCCCCCCCCCTCCCCGCAATGGCGGCTGCGTTTCAGGTGCGGCCGTGCTTTCTCCTCTGCTCAAATCAAGCCGATTACAATGTACACTGTACCTCTGCATTTTTGGTTCCTTCTTTAAAAACCCCTCCCTCCTAGAGACTCAGATATAAAGACTCAGGCTCATTCGACAGAGCATATTTATAATGAGTTGCAATTGATATACATGAATTCGTTTTCCATTTATAAAAAGGGAAAACAAATTCATTTATAATGATTGCAACTTGTTATAAATATGCTGTGCCGAATGAGCCTCAGAGATCTTCATTCCTACTCATTCCTGACAAAGGGAGCTTTGATTTTCGAAAACTTATACCCCCCAAAATCATGTTGGTTTCTAAAGTGCTACTGGATTCAAATATAACTGATAAGGCTTTCTGTTTCACTATTCCCCATCCTCATAGTAGCTGTCCAGATGAAAAAGAGGGTCAAATTGGATGTGATGGTGACGCCCCCCCCCCCCCAACCCAGTAGAAAACTCATTTCTTGCCCTGGGCTCCATTTGGGGAGGGCTGATCTCCCCTTGTTTGGCTCTGATATCGCTAATCACTGCCAGGCTGTGGCCCCTGGGCCCCATCTCTTTCTGGCTTAAGTTGGGGGCCCTGCAAGCAGCCTGCCCCCTCCTGTGGTACTGCCACATCAAGCTGCTGCATTCCTGGCCTTTCCCTCCTCTTGCCCGGCCCTCTGTTCTCGCTGGGGCTGTCTTGGGGCTTGCTGTGACTTCTGTGATGGTCGCTCCTTCCTCGTAGCTGGGTCAGCCTCCTCCCGGAAGCCTGACATCTCTGGCTCTCTTTCTCCTCTCCAGCGGGCCCCTGGCCCTCGGGTAAGTCTCTCATACAATGACATTCTGCAGGGGCCCTGGGTGAGGGCTGGGGCAGGGTGGCTGCTCCTAGCCCCGGACACCAGGGAAGGAGGAGGGGTGTGGGGGGCAATTTCCCGCCCACCACATGACCAAACGATCCCCACCCGGGAACATTTGCCCCCACATGTCTCCGTGGGCGGTATGCAGTGGTGGGATTCAACAGGTTCGTACCACTTTGGCAGAACCGGTTGTTAAAATGGTGCTTGTAAACAACCAGTTATTAAATCATTTGAATCCCACCACTGGCAGTGCGCCCCTGGATGGTGTCCTTGTGGTGATCATTTGAAGTCGTTTAAAAATGCCGGGAGGATATAATCCTGATAGTGCCTGGAGTGCGGCTCTCCAGTTCCCTCCCCCACAACAACTAGAATCAGGCCTTCGCAGCATTTTAAAATGAAGTTATATAGTGGCAACAATCTTCTTATGGCAGCCAAGAGGACACCATCGTGTCCAGTTCAGTCCAGAGAAGTGCTACCCAGTTGATGTGCTCAGGTTTTACCTGGAAAAGAGCTGCTATTCTCAAATGTGGCTAACTGCCCAAAAAAGTAGTGGGTGGAAGACTAAAAACAGATTTCATAGATAACTCATGAGCCTGCAGGTGATACAAAAAATGCAGAAAGTCCGATCAATGAATGCAAAAGCACTTTTCTACGTGGCCATCAGATAATTTAAATAGAGAGAGCACATGGTAAAGCCAGATTTCTTTCCTTTATATACAGTCACATCAAAGCAGAGGAAGAAGTATCAGCTTGAATAGTTGGCTACAGAAATCAGCAGTGCACAATTGAAATCAGTGTGTGTTCCTATAAACTCACTCCCATGTAAGATTGTCTTCCCACAAATGCAATTTCATTTTTGGAAACCATTTTTGTTCTGGTGGAATATTGTGTCAATTTTTCAGTTTAGTGCCAAAGAAAATATTGGAGATCACGTTTTCATCTAACAATGGGACCTTGTCTTATTTATTAAATTGTAAGTTATCTCACGCTTAAGCCAAATTATATTTTTTCTTCAATATCCCCCAAAAGAGAGCAGAATGGAGATTTGGAGGACAGGTTAATTGAATTCACTTTAATTAATTGCAAAATTAATAGTGAACCAAATAATTAAAAAAAATTTTTAAGCCTTTATTAAAGGGACATGATATTTCTTCCAGACAGTTGACATTACTACTTAAGGGCAAGCAGATCTCCCTATCCCTTGCACACTGTGTGCATAGGCCACTGTGTGCTTAATAGAAATCACTGGAATACAAGTATGCACAATGCAAGTAACATGTGCAGAGTCAAATTATTGATTGGGTCTTTCAATCAGTAGGAGGCTGTGTGGTTTCTGGGCTGTATGGCCGTGTTCTAGCAGCATTCTCTCCTGATGTTTCGCCTGCATCTGTGACTGGCATCTTCAGAGGATCTCTGAGGATCTCTGAGGATGCCACAGATGTAGGCAAAATGTCAGGAGAGAATGCTGCTAGAACATGGCCATACAGCCCAGAAACCACACAGCACCCCAGTGATTCCGGCTGTGAAAGTCTTTGACAAATCAAATCAGTAGGATGTTCAGAGGAAATATTTACATGCACTGCAATCACAGACAATATGGCCAAACCCATCTTGAAATGAAGCAGACACTCTGAGACAGAAAAAAAATTGATTAGTTATTACCCTGACCTGGATAGCCCAGGTGAGCCTGAGCTCGTCAGATCTCAGAAACTAAATAGGGTCAACCCTGGTGAGTATTTGGAGGGGAGACCACCAAGGAACTCCAGGGTCATGATGTAGAGGCAGGCAATGGCAAACCAGAACCACCTCTGAACACCAGATATGAATTGATGGCAAAACAACAACAACAAAAGTATGGTTGCCATTTTCAGGAGCAGCCATGCATTGATTCCCACGTTTACCTTTGCCCTCAAAAAGGCACAGATGAAGACTGTTAATTTGCAAATGGATTTAATCGGCTGAACTGAAGAAGAAAGTTTCAAACTGAACGACAGCTCTTGGATAAATTATACGTAATAAACAAGCACAGTCAGATTTGACTGATGTGCTAATTTTGTGCAGATCCTTCACCTTGTCACAGAATTTCATACTGTGCATACAGATTTGTCTGTGTCTTCCTGCCAGACATTCACATCTTTCCCTGAAGCTGTAGTGAATCCCCTGATTATTTATTCACTGCCAGCCCTTGCTGGGAGCCCATTTGAGACATAACTCTTCTGCTAAATGCTCACAGCCTTGCTCTTTGCCTGCCTTCTATGGAGAGGCTCAGTCCCGGTGCCAGAATCCTGAATAGGAAACATCAAAGCTGCCAGACTGGGTCAAACCATGGGCCAGCTAGCTCTCCCTGTAGTCTCCTGTGAAACAGCTGGTGCCAAACGCTTCAGAGCCAAGGGGAAGAGAAGCAGTGAGATGTCTATGGAGTGGTTAATTTCCTGGCACTCACAAAAGCAGCGTAGCTGCCACCACAGCAGTCTGTTTTGCTTACCACAGGGAGTGTTGTGGCACCTTAAAGTTTAAACAGATGTATTGTGGCATCAGCTTTCAGGGGATGCATGAATTCTCAGAATGCAGGTATGTGCAGAAGGGGGGGGGGCTGTGAATCGTAGGACTCAAAGGCCGTAAAAAGCAATACAATCCGTGACTTTTCTGTGCAATCGTTCGTCTGCTCTAGCAACCCTCAGGAGGTTTTAATGGCATTTTAAGCATAAGGCTGCACATTAGAGACACTGTAATGTTGGCTAGACTGCAGGCCTGGAAGGGAAAATAAAATATCCTATCCCTTTAACAGAGGCTTAATGCGTGGAAATGGGCAGTGCAAGGTTTTCATAGCATGGAGGTAAATAACTTTACCTGGTAACTAACATCCCATTAAACTTCTGTTAAAAGGGGCAAGGCGTTTTCCTTGTTTCCAGGCAAGCACACATTGGAGCAAACTGTTGTTTTCACTTCCACAGCTGTTGCACATTGGTGCTGCCGTAACAGTGAGAAAGACCAAGCGTGGCCTGTCCTGCTTCATCCATGGCAGAGAAGGCACAAAGCAGCCCTTTACCGATCCCTGACAACACAGGGCCCTTTTGATACTCTGCCACATGATACCCAGGAAGGTAAGCCGAGCAGGGATGGGTAGAGAGCAGACAATGAGAAAGCGCTCTGAGGGTTTCGTCTCTGCTCTAAACTGAAGCAAGCCCCGGCTTTGTCCAAACTTTTTGTCTAGCAAATCTCTCGCCAAATTAAAAAAGGGGGGGAGGGGGCAAAAAGGGAATCCCCCTGGGGTGTAAAGTAATGCGCTGCTTCTTCCATTCTGTATTCATGGGGATGCTCAAAGCCTCATTCATCAGTGTAAAACAGTCTGAAGTGTGGGGTGGGGCGAGAGGCAAGGGAGGGGTAGTAAGCTCCATATTTAGCACTGAAGCTTCTGTTCTGAGCCTGAATAGATTTTTCTCCATTGCCCTTTTCCCATGAGAAGCTCTGACCTGTCTGGGGTGGCTGTTGGGGGGGGGGGGTGTCCGAAGTATTTGTTCTCTAGGTCTATTGGTGAGAGGTTTGCATAGACCAAGACTTTCCCTCTTCCTCTGAGAATACAGACGTTGAAAACGGACCTTTGCTACAATGATTTTTCTACATTTCTGCTGTAGAAGGGGCACTATCTCCAGTACCAGTTCTTCCCCATCCCTGCCTTCAGTGGTTCTGCTCTAGGTACCTTCTTTTTGTCTGATGTAAAGCTGGTGAAGTGGTTAAGCAGATGTAATGGTTAAGAGTGGCTAACTCTAATCTGGAGATCTGGGTTAGATTCTGTACTCCTTCACATGAGCAATGGACTCTAATCCAGAGAACTGTATTTGATTCTCCACTCCTCCACATGAAGCCTCTTGGGGGTCCTTGGCCAGCCACAGTTTTCTCAGAACTCTCTCAGCCCACATGGAGGGAGGCAATGGCAAAGCACCTCCGAATGTCTCTTGCCTTGAGAACCTTATGAGGTCGCCAGAAGTCAGCTGTGATTTGACAGCAATTTCCACCACCAAAAGCTGGCATCTGCTGTTATGTTGGTTCCCTTTAGAAGAGAAGAGCACTGGAGATGGATGGCATTTTAACTGTATTTGTTTCATTTGTAAGTGTAGAAAGCAGGTGAAGGCAAAGATGCCCAGACAAGGGAGAAAGAGATCCCAAACCCCCAAGTTGCTCCATCCAGTTCATAGCTCTTCTACCTGCCTCTTCCAGAAACAAAAATATTATTTCCTGCCACCGGTTCCCTCCTTCCAGCTAGGCATGAGAGGCAGCATGGTGTCGTTACAGTGTGGAACTAGGATCTGGGAGACCTGCCAAGGCTCATTCCGCACATGCAGAATTACGCACTTTCAAACTGCTTTCAGTGCTCTTTGAAGCTGTGCGGAATGGCAAAATCCACTTGAAAACAGTTGTGAAAGTGGTTTGAAAATGCATTATTTTGCGTGTGCGGAAGGGGCCCCAGATTTACATTCCCACTCTGCCATGGATGCTTGCTGGTTGAGCTTGGGCCAGACACTCATTCTCAACCTAATCTACTTCACAAGGTTGGTTTGAGAACAAAATGAAGAATGGGATAATATGATAAGCCATTTTGGGGCCCCACTAGGGCATAAAGTGGGGTATAAGTGAAGTAAATAAATAGGTTAGAAACCCAAGTGCACTTAAACAAACCCATCTTGATGCTCAAGGTCAACCACAATATAGCACAACAAATGGGATGGACAGCAAGACTCATGGAGGAAATTCAGTCTCCGCCACCATCATCAAATTCAGTATGGCTCCAGACCCTAACACCCACCTCTGGGCCTGGCTGCAGCAGTGTCTTGGAGCAGCTCCCAGGTTCCCAGAGGAGCTCCCAATGACTGCCACTGCAGAATCTTGGTGTGTTATCTGTGCATGCACAGGCAACACATTTTTATTTGGAGAGAATTTAACCTCCCTGTATATTTTTAAAAAAATATCAGATTTTTCTAAAAACATGAGGGTCTGCCAGGTTTGCCAGGGAATTTGTTTAGGGTCAGTTTGGCCTCATTCTGTACATTTAGATTTCTGCAGATATCTACATGTATCTATTAGCTATATATTAGCTCTCCCTTAAGATGAAGTTGATTTATGCCTGCTTCGAAAAACAGAGTATCATCATGACTTGCTCATCTATAAAAACCCACTCATGCATGTATTCAACTCCTGTCTAGTCATTCCGAATCAAGGGCTTATTCTGAATGCAGAAAACCGGGTTACTCCAAATAGTTGGAAACAAATATGTATAAGATTTTGGAATGTGTCTGCTAAATTCTGCCAGTCTTGGCTGGACGCTGTGATTGCACACCCACCCCACCTTTTTCGTCATTTGGGCAGTCCAGATGCCAACATTCTTCTGCTATGCCAGTCAAAAGCTTTGGATATGACATTTCTAGTCGAATCCAAACAGGGACCCAAAATAATATTAGTATGACCAATACATAGTCTCAGTTATTAGAACCACTAAAGGATACAAATGCAAATTCTTTTGGGGCTAGGGACTGTAAATAAGTTTAGCGATAACCGGTCTTCTATGGCCAGTTTGTAGAACTGTCCTCAACAGCTGACCCACCTAATAAAGCATCTCTGAGATACAAAAAAGTGAAAACTTGAAAAGTTGTTAACTTGGCAATAGTGATGAGAATCGGGATGTGCAGCGTTTTATTTCTCTTTGTTTCCATTTGGGGTTAATTCCACTGTCTTTTATTATCACTATCACCCATGTTTGTCTTCTTTGTAATGGCTTGGATCCAGTGGATGGATTTCCATGAACAAAAGGAAGAGGGTATTTTTTGCCATTCTTTCTGCTGAAGACATGAGAGTTAGGTTGCCAGCAGCACTGCCTTGGCAAATGCTGGAAGAATCTGAGGATAGTGCCTAAAAGGGGTGAAATTCAGGGAGGATGTGATGTCACTTCCAGATGTGGTGACACTCCTAAAATTTCAATCCAGTGTTACCCAACTAAGGAGGAAACTAACAGTGAAAAACTAAAGAATGTTACTCCAGTCATTTCAGTGGACTTCATTTCAATGGATTTAGACTGGAGTAACTCTGCATTGGATTGCACTGTAAATTTTTCTGGTGTGGATCCTTATGTATTCCTTCCCCGGTGTAGAGATGCACAAGATGGCATAATGGTTAGAGCAGTGCATCTTAAATTGTTTAACATTGTGATACCCTCTCATTCTGCCACACTTCCCTCTCTCCCAAATAGAGTTGATACTTTTGAAATGAAACATAGCATAAAACAAAATGAAACATTTTAATGCAGTTAAGAACAATAACACTCACGTAATATTGCAATTGGAATGAATATTATGTTATTAAGTTTTATGTGCAAAATGGAACTTTCCAACCTCCTGCTTCCTAGTGCAGCCTGCTCGACTCTCTGAAATTTTGCCCCCGGAGTCTGGTGGCCGATTGCGTCACAGAAAAATTCTTAGGATCCAAGCCAATGTGTTTGCAATTTTGAAAACTGTCCAGAAAAGTGCCTTATGGCATATATTAATTTTTAAGAGGATTAAAAATAATTTGGATCATGATTTTTGTCTTGTTTTGATTTCTGCAAAGCAAAGGGAAGAGAATTACCACATGAAGGTACTGGATTAAGCCTCGGGAGAACCAAGTTCATTCCCCTCCCACCATGAAATTCATTGGCCTTGGGTCAGTCACTCTTGGTTATTGATTGATTTACTCACTTTATTCCTAGTTTGACTTCCTCACTGAGACACAAGGTGGATTAAGTAGTGTAAATTGATACAACCATAGGATGGGACATCTAATAAGCAAGGCATTAGGACTAGAATTACAGCAATCTGACAGAAAGTATAAAGTGTTAGACATGATACGTAAAACAATGCAGAATGTGTAAAGCATTTTACACATTTTATACATGTGTCATGTAGTAGCTTACTAGGTCAACGCTGTAGGGCAGGGATGTGGTCTGGGGGCCAAATGTGGTCCCTTGAGATGGTTTATCAGGCCTATGAGCCAGCTGAGGCAACCTCTCCCCTTGCTCCCAATTTGGCTTGGTGAGCCCAGACACACCCCACATCACCCCACTGCAGGCTTGCCAGTCTAGGCACCTATCTCACCCATTCCCAATCTGGCCTGGCAAACCACACACCCCTTTCCAATCTGGGTTTGCAAACCCGCTGCAGGCTCAACAGCCAAGGCAGCCACTACCCCTCCACAAGTGTTGATCTGGTTTGACAAGACTGCCAGGGGCTTCATAGCCAACACAGCCACCCTCTGCCCCTGGGCCTGGCCTGACCAAGACACATTTATGTCATATCTGACTCTCATAACCAATAAGTTCGACCCCCCGCCCCCTGCTGTAGGGTTTTCAAGGCAAGAGACTAATAGAAGTGGTTAGTCATTGCCTTCCTCTGCCCAACTACCCTGGAATTGCTTGGTGGTCTCCCATCCTATTACTAACCAGGAATGACCCTGCTAGCTTCTGAGATCTGACAAGATCAGGCCAGTCTGGACTATCCAGGTCAGGGGAGAAAATTACATTCCATACATATATCACAAAGCAGAGAGAGAACTTACCAGCTCCAGGGGGAGCCCAGAGTTCTCCTTGAATTACAACTGACCTCCATACATCGTTCAGTTCCCCTGGGGAAAAAATGGAAGCGTCAGAAGGTACAGGTACCACATTCAAATCTCCAGGAATTGTCCAAGCCAGAGCTGGCCACCCTAGATGATAATATGTACAGCAAACAGATTATACACACACACACACACTTAGCCTCATCACAGGGATGTTGAGAGGACAGAAATAGAAAGGAATTAATGTATGACTTCCTGAAATCCCCAGCAGGCAGCAGGGGAATAGGATACAAAATAAATAGCCTCAAAGCAAAACAGAGGAGGGCAGGAAGGAACATCTGGGGCAACAGGGATTATTAACAGTCCACTCCATTGCCGGGTATGGAATCTAGTTATGTGATTGCCAACCAATTCATCATGGATTGTTACTATCAAATTGTTAGGCTTCATGTGATTAAGTTGCCATCTGTAATCTGGTCTATATTTTTTAGTTCTTAATGTATTTTATTAGGATTTATTTTGTTATAATGTATATTGTTTTGCCATGTTGTTAGCCACCCTGAGCTCTACGGGGATAGGGCATGTATAAATTGAAATACAAATACAAATTTTCAGACTATTTTCCCAGTGAAATCCAAATGCTGATAAACACCTGGCTGCTAATCAATGCTGCTTGTATATAACAATTTAGATTGGGGCTTAGACCTGAAAACCACAGACCAAGCAAAATATCTAGGCATATGGTTTAATGTGAATAATAAAGATATGTTAAAAATGAACTGTAACTCTATTACAGTACAAATGAAATTAAAACAAATTCAGTTCTGGAGTACTTTACAATTCTCGTGTTTGGTTGTATAAACATAGTTAAAATGATGGTTCTCCCAAAACTATAGTTTTAAGCTGAAAATCTCCCAGCTAAAATCTCTGAAAAACTTCTCATAGAATGACAGATGCTTTGTAACACATTTATTTGGCAAAATAAAAAAGCAAGAATTAGATACAGCAATCGATATGATAAAAAACCAAAAGGAAGACTAGAAGTTCCCAATTTCAAGCTTTATTATTCAAACTGCTAGATTAAAATGGTTAAAAGAATGGATATCACCCACAGATGAATGCTCAGAAATTAAATTAGAACATATGTGAAAGTGAATTCTGTGATCTGATTTGGACAGCCCAAGCTAGCCCAATCATGTCAGAACTCAAAAGCAAAGCAGTGTTGACCTTGGTCAGTATTTGGATGGGAGGTGACTCAGAAAGTCCAAGGTTGCCATACAGATGCAGGCATAGAAAAGCACCTGTGTCAGACCATTTACGTACTTACAACTCGCCACAAGCTTTGCATTCAATTGATCTGCTGGTTTTTTCTCTGCAGTGTCTGGTATTCATTTTGCACTCTCCTTTCCCCTGCCTTTTCCCCTGAATCTGCAGCAGCGCATCCTTTTCGCTTTTGCAGGGGGGTTGGCATTTGAGGGCCCAGGTTTCCGGCATCTCGGGGGAATTCCTCTTTCAAAATTCACATCAGCACAGCACAGAACCAACCAGCTGTGTAAATGAAAATCTAACTCGGATAATGTTTCAAACCTGTTGTGTAATTGAAAAACTGTCCTGAAGGGAAGGGGAGCTTGTCGCGAGAGGTTCCATGCACAAATAGCCAAAGTCTCTTGCCTTGAGAACCCTATGGGGTGTCCATAAGTTGGCAGGGACATGATGACACTTTGCATACACACAAGCCCTGTAGAATAAACTGAAACTTATCTCTGAGCAGACATGCAGAGCCATATTCTTTTAGTAGCATAGCTAATGTTCGTGTGAGTGCAGCCAGGGTGACCCTGAGTTCAGTACTTAGGGGGATAGCCCGGGTCATAGATGCACATTTGGACGAGTTATGTCCTTTTCAATGGTCGATTCCTCACTGAAGATTAGATGCGTGCTTGTCACACAAAATATCCAGGTTTCCAGCAGAACTCCCCACTTCACCAGCGCCGAACATGCTTTTATCCCGTTTCTGGCACTAGTACCCCTCCCCCGCACATGTGTTATTTTAGAACCTGCAAGAAAGTAGACCTTTTTAAAAAATGCATGGGCAATCTGGAGCAGTGGGAAAGTTTTTTTTGGGGGGGGGGTGAATCTGGATTCGTATTTCCCGCCGCTGGTAATGACGTGGAGCCTCCCATCCAATGGGAACGCAGTGGGCTGTGCACGATGTGTGCAAAGCCTTTTTTTTATTTTGTGGACCAGAGATCCACATGGATACGAAGCAACATGGGGGCGGTTTTGACTGATTGACTGAGTAGAAGGCAATACAAAGCAGTGCTACACATCGTATCCTCATGGATCCGACTACATGGAGGCACGCAGAAACAGGGCTTCGCTTTAATTGCCTGTTTCTTCGTTTCCGCATAGGGTCGTTATGCGTATGCTCGCAGAGACGTGGATCCGGAAGTTTGAAAATAAAAAAAATCCCGCCCCAACACAATGCGACAGCCAATCAGGATAGCCCCTGAGCGGGTCACGTATTCAATCTGCCTCTTTCGTTGCTGCTGCGTTTCTGGGAACAAGGTTCATTTGTGGGGCAGAAGCTGCAGTGGGGACACTGAAACCATGCTGAAAACCATGCTACGTTCATTTTTTCGGTGGGGAATCGACCAATAGGGACTTGAACAAAAGTTTTTATTGGATTAGTTGCCTCTGGATCCTACCAGTGGTAGAATAAGGAGACCCAGCATAGCGCTTAGAGTATTGGACTGGGTTAAAATCGTCACTCAGACATTAATCTCTTCAGGTGACCTGTCACCAGTTACTTCCTTTTTTGTCTAATCTACTTCACAGGGTTGTTCTGATCATAAAATGGAGGATGGGAGCCACTAGAAGCTCCTTGGAGTAAGGTTTTTAAAATCAGTTTATTTGTACTTTAAAATCAAAATCCTAAACCCAAATAAAGACCAAAGTTGACCAAATTATAAAGTACTTATTTCATAAAGCCTTCCAGTCTCTTCTGCAATAAACATTAAGAAGAGAAGAAGAGTTTGGATTTATATCCCCCCTTTTTCTTCTGTAAGGAGACTCAAAGGAGCTTACAATCTCCTTTCCCGAAGAACTGTGACTAGCCCAAGGTCACCCTTCTGGCATGTGCTGGAGTGCACAAGCCCAGATAAGTCTCCACAGCTCAAGTGGCAGAGTAGGGAATCAAACCTGGTTCTCCAGATTAGAGTGCACTTGCTCTTAGACACTACACCACACTGACCATTAACCATTATAGTTTACACTTCCAGGACCTGACTATTAAATATCAAAATAAAATGATATCTTTAACATCATTATTAATTTTTAAAAATCTAACTTTTCTCTATTGGATCTTGTTTGAACAGTCCTTAACCTTCAAAACCACAAGCCATCAATTTATTTTTTTCTGTTTTTTTTCTAGATGTTCTATCAAAGGTTTCCCATGAACCATCAATTGGCTATTAGGCTATTGGATCTATTGCCTATGGGACCTTCTTTGGGAAAAAAGGATTGAATCAAAATGTGGCAGAAGATTGCTAGCTACATATGAGCGAGTGTAATATAGGCCTGAGTCCAAATTCCTGCACAACCATGAAGCTTGGTGGGTGGGTGATCTTGGGCCAGACACTTGCCTCTCAACCTAGCCTACCCCACAGGGTTATTGTGAGGACCAAGCAGAAAAAGCCAGAGACATATGTTTCCCAGGAGAGAGGGTAGAAGTGCAGTAGACAGACACAGGTTCACATTCACACCCATTCAGCGTCCTCTGCGGACGACGTTCCCTATTTTCCGTCCAGCCATCGTACACATTTTATTAGCTAATCCCTCTCCAATTCTGCATACCAGATTGGTAACATTACGGTAACACATTGCTAATGTTTGACTCACAAGAACTTGGAAGGATGGAATGGGGGGGAGGAGGGAAAAGAGGGTGTGTATCAGAAAGCGGCTTGGATTCCAATCCATGCACACATTCCCTCTTTTCTCTCAACTTTCCAGACAAAATGATCCCTCCCTTTTAATCTTCTTTTTTAGCAGGAGGGGGGTGTTGCATATGTTAGCTGCCTCGCGCGTATGGCGTGGGCTTGGAGGGAAAGCATCTCCTGCCAAGGGAGGGGACCAGAGCAGCTTAGCTAACTTTGTTCTTTCTTCGGGACATTTCCTTCTTCCCTCCTCTTTGTTCCCAGGGTAAGCTTGGCTGGCTTAGCTTTCTAGGTTTGATAAAGCATTTCCTTCTATTGTCATTCTATACGGCCTCTGGGCCTTTTCTTTCGCTCAGCCCCTCCCCTTTCTGTCTCTCTCTCTCTCTCTCTCTCTCACTGAACTTCAGTAACATTTGTGGCTTAAGAAATCCACTGCCTCCTTCAAAAAGAAGAAACCGAAGAAGAATCCTTGGGAAGATGAGGCACTGTCTTTTTGACTGAAGGTCCCCCGGATGCATGGACTTCATTGGGGTGAGTGGCGTGCAGGGCGTTGTGTATTTCAGAGCAGATTTGGGACAGGCAGCGTTGGGTCTCTCTGTTTTTGGATGTTTCTCTCCATGTCTATTTGTGGCTCTGCTGGTTCTCACAGCGGACAGACAGGATGTACACAAGGGGGAGGTGGAAACGTCTAACAAAGTGTGGCCTGCCATTGTGCTCGCTCAAGAGCTGGGCGAGGAAAAGCACCTCTTGAACTCAGTGGCCTGATTCCAGTGCCAGTTCTAGGAACCCGAGAGTTGCCACATGTCTCTGCCACCAAAAACATCTCTATGTTTTCCCCCAAAGCATATCAGGAGCTTTCTGGAAGATTAGGCGATGAAATGTGGGCAGCCACTGCACGTCACTGGATATCGTGCCACTATTGCCTTTCAGCAGTCGTCTGCAACTGGATTGTTTGGTCCACACCAGAAAACCCAGGGGCAAGGGATCGCTACAGCGCAAGATCCGGCCATGTGCATATGCCACCCAAAAGCATTGTGGCTCTTAAAGCCCAACTGACTGATTGCAGCGTTTGCCTGTATGAGCCGGGATTCACTTTGTCGGACGCATGAAAAACTGTAGACAAAACAAAGCATGAGTTATCACTGGCACCAAATGCATTCAAATAGATCAGTCTAGATAATCGTGAGGAATTCCTGCGAGGCTCTTTGTCACTGAGTAACAGAAATAAACAACTGGTGCATTTTTTTGGAGGGCAGTAATATGATTTTCCACATTTATGAGTATTAGGAATATGCAAGTTTCTGGGTTACACAACAATCTTCCATCAGGAAGAAATGCTCAGCTAATGTAGGGGCAGCTGGAAATGCTGGCTTTTGCCTGATGAAAAGGTTTTGTGTGAAAGCTTGGCTCCCTTTAGTGACCAGCCACTGCCGGTATATCATCTTACCCTGCCTGCCCTACTGAACAATGGCCAGAATAGGTGATGTGCTCTTTTTCTGACTGCCCATCTCTCCTGTATCTGCTGCTTGGTTTTGAGGCTATCTTCTGAAAGGAAGGTGTCATCCTAGATGTGGTGCTAACAGGCAAAGGAACCACAGGTGGAGAATACCAAATTGGTGTACGCTTATGCTAAACTCCAAAGATGGTCTGGTTTTAACATGCATCTCGATCCCATTCATGTCTGTGCATACGTTTATTTATTTCATTTGTGCGCCACCTTTCTCCCCAGTGGGACCCAAAGGGGCTTATATTATTCTCCTAGCCTTCTTTTTATTCCAATGAAGTAGGTTAGGTTGAGAGTATGTGGCTGGTCCAAGGTCACCCAGCAATTTTCCATCTCAGAGTGGAAACTCAAACCCGGGTGTCCTGGATTCTATCCTGCTCAGGGTGGCTTTCTCTTGCACAAAGGTTTGCAGTCTGAGACATGTGGTGTGTCCTTAAATATGTTTACTATGTTCCTGTGGACTCAGTGGGGTACATTCCCTAGTAAGTTTTCAGGATCACAGCCACAGGACCTAATTACATGTCAGATTTCCCCCAAGTTCTCCCCAGATCCTCACGGTCAGGTGTGTTTTGTGCGTTTGTGCTGGCAAGTCATTTCCTAGATGCACGTGGCATGGGCCTCATTTGGGTTGGAACCATGGAATGAGAGGGGAAGAGGCTTCCCAGTCCCCATCCTGTGCTGTTTTCCTAACCAGAAACGTCCCTGAGAAGGCTGTTTACCTTATGGAGATCTGGATGTATTTGGATGCAGGTTCATTGCAGGCACAAACCTGGAGTTCCCAGCGTAGAAAAATGAAATGTGTAGTTAGGCCGTTAACCTTGTTGTAGCGCTTGTCTGGATCTTTTCCACGGTTTGATGCACTGATCACCCACTTCTGCAGCCTGCCGTCATATAATCTTGCGAGAGTTTCTTTTCATTATTTATTTTGAGTGATAGCCCAATCCGTCCAGGAGTCCCAGAGCAGATGACACCAGCAGTCCCAGAACAGACTGACAATTCATGTTTTGTGTGCTTTTTAAAATCTGTTCGGTGGAAGGTTTTCAAGTTGTGCAAAAGATGACGAAAGGAAGAGACTGGGAGGATTTTCGGAAAGGGCCAGCATTCTTAGAAATATTGCTGCGTATAGCAGTGAAGATGGGAATTGGTGCATTCTGCGTAAGTTGTACAGTATTGCTGCAAGGGGGAAAAGCAGTTTGCTGAGAAAAAAGAGGCTGTACTTGCATTGGATGATTGATCACACTGTACGGGGCATGGCATCTGTGTGACCCATGCTAGATCTGAAATGAAATTATGCATAAATGCAAAACATGTCTGGAGAGAGGAAGGAAGATTCTGACTTTACTAAGAGTCTGACTTTACTAATATTTATGATTTTTACTTCCGAAAATGGATTTCCAGACTTTTTAAATTGTTTAAAAAAGTTAATTAACCAAAAACATGGCTGATCAGTCTTGCAAACCAGCTTGACAAATCAAATCTATCTTATCCTTCGTTTCTCTAAATTTCGTCAACATTTTTGAGAATTCCCCGGGACAAAAATTTAATCTGAATGAGGAGAAGAAACCTTCTGATTTCTTTTCAGGCTAAACAGACTGGGAATTTCCCTCTCAGATTCATTTCTGCCTTACAGTATTGCATACGTGCATCACACTGTGTGAATCCTGGTGATCATTGTTGGCACCAGCATTGGCATATGTTGGACTGAGGCAGCTGCCTGGGCCCAGGGTTTCTGTCACAGAGTATCCCAGCCACATGCTGCTAGGAAAGGATGTGCAGGTGATAGACAATGTCAGCACATCTGGCAGACAAAGGGGTGGTATTCTACACACCACGAGGTTCCGGGAGGGAAAGCACATAAGGTCAGTGAAGGACATACAGGCAGGTGAGGATGAGGACTGCCTGGAAGGAAGGCTTGAATAGGGAGGTCTTGGCAGCAGGCAAAGGAGGATAAGGCCGCCCTGGGCACTGACTGCCCCCCCCCCAAAAAAAACTCCTTGAACTAGCCCAGGAATAAAGAGCTTGCAGTCTCTTAATTTGGATTTCATGGAGCGTAGGGAGGAGAATCGGCTCACTCTTTACTTTCCCTGGAGTTTTGATCAGATGCAAGTATGACCTAATCCGCATAATGATACACACCCCTACTTGAAGTGATCCCAGTTCACACATATATATCCCCATCATGCCGGTCAGCCCAGAGAACAAGAGCATGCTTTTCTCTCAATAGAGATTCTCTGAGCATGGCACCTTTCCCTCTGCAATTGCTCCATTGTTTTGCATCAAATATGAGCACCGAATTGCTTCTCAAGTGAACTTATCATGCAGACAAATACTAGACCAGTCCACTGGTTCATATCACTCAGGACTGTTACTCTGCATGGCTGTGGCTTCCCAGGGTCTCAAGCAGGCAAAGAGATCTTTCCCTTTTAACTGGAAATGCCATCATTTAGCCAAGGACGTTTGACATGTTCTGTCATGGAGCTTCCACCCCTCCCCTGAAGCAACTGAACACATGAGGTGCCTTGTACCGAGCTGGACCATTGAGTGATCATGGTCATTATTGTCTACCCTGACCGGCAGCATCCCTCCAGGTTCTCAGGCAGAACTCTTTCACATCACCTACTATTTGAGCCTTTTAACTGGAGGTGCCAGAAAACCTGGGACCTTCTGCGTGCCAAGCAGATGCTGAGCCATGGCCTCTCAGAGAAGACATGGAAACAAGGGACTTTGCACAAGTGCAAAAAAAGAGATCAATATTTGGGCATGTGCTGCTGGAAACCTTTTGATGAGCCAGGTGAACAAGCTATATGAGTGAACAAGCTTATGATGCTGAGTCTGAGTTATGCTGCTGTGCAGGGGAAAGCGTGCAGGTGTTAAATGTTTATGCACAGCCAGATTCAATGCATGTAAGTCCCACTCAGTTCAAAACAATCAGTAGTAGTAGAAGAATAGTTTGGATTTATACCTCACCTTTCTTTCCTGTAAGGAGACTCCAGGTGGCTTACAAGCTCTTTTCCCTTCTTCTCCCCACAATAGACACCTTGTGAGGTAGGTGGGGCTGAGAGAGTTCCGGAGAACTGTGACTACCCCAAAGTCACCCAGCAGGGATGTAGGAGTGCGGAGACACATCTGGTTCATCAGATAAGCCTCTGCCACACAGGTGGAGGAGTGGGGAATCAAACCTGTCCTCCAGATTAGAGTCCACCTGCTCTTAACCACTCCACTATGCTGGGTCTCTGTGTGTAGGACTGCCTCCAAAACCAGGGCTGCACCTCTAGAAGGATCTTGGCGATCTTCTGGAATTACAACTGATTTGTCAGAGTACAGAAATCAGTTCCCCTGAAGAAAATGATTGCTTTGGAGAGTGGGCTGAGATCCCTCCCCTTGCCATCTCTTCTCAGGCTCTACCCCCCAAATCTCCAGAGCTGGCAGCCCTGCTGATTGGGTGCCCGGGTTCAGGGTTACCTCTTTTCCTTGTCAAATACCCA
The DNA here is from genome assembly GCF_021028975.2 of Sphaerodactylus townsendi. Lineage (NCBI taxonomy): Eukaryota > Metazoa > Chordata > Lepidosauria > Squamata > Sphaerodactylidae > Sphaerodactylus > Sphaerodactylus townsendi. The sequence continues at coordinate 152,140,879 of NC_059427.1, read as the reverse complement.
GCAAATTAATGTAATTTGCAAGTCGGAAGACTTCAGAAACCAGTTCAGTTACCAGACATCCTTGGGCATTGATTTCTCAGTGAGTGATGGTAGGTTCACGGGGGTGGGAACTGACTGTCTGTAAACACAAGGCTATCCCTTGGCTCCTTTCTAGTTTATCAAATTCTTTAAGGGGTCAGCCCCAAAGAACGGAAGCCACACAAAAGGAGGAGGATGTTTATTTCTTCCTTTGTGCTACACTTCCTGGTGGGCTCCAAGGCTTAGCCGTGCGGGTCCCTGAAGAGAAATTGGAGGCCCACTAGTGTGTTGGAAGGGGCAAACTGTAAAAAGGAAGCTGCAGATGGAACGACCTTCACGTGGCTGCTGCCAGCCCGCTCTTCGATGTGAGCGGATCCTTGGTTAATAGACTGTACTTTATGCTTGCAAAATTAACGCATATGGTTTCACTGTTTATAGGATTGTAGTAGGTGCTTTTTGTGGATTAGATCAGTGGTCTCCAACCTCGTTGTGCCTGTGGGCACTTTGGGGATTTTGAGGACATGTACTGGGCACCAAAGGAAAATCGTTGCCATTGGAGGGGTGTGAGGAGAATCACAAAATTCTTGCTAAAGCAAGCTTTTCCTATAAAAGCAGCTGTTTCCTAATGGTTCCTCCCTGTAGACACAAAGTTAATCCCTCCTGGGTTCTTCTAAAGCCAGTCTTTTTCAAGGAAATAGCCAGATGAGAGTTTTGCTCTGTGTTTTGGGAGAGAAACAGGGATGCCAACTCCCAGGTGGAGACTGAGGATCTCCTGGAATTGCAACTCATCTCCAGATTACACAGATCAGCTCCTCTGGAGATCATGGCTGCTCTGATGGGTGGACTTCATTTATTTATAATTTTGATTTCTAGGCCGCCCTTTCCCTTGAGGGCTCAGGGCAGCTGTAATAATACATAAACAGATTAAAATATATGACTATACATTATAAAAGATGCCATAAAAACAATCCCACACGAAGGGGACTGAATTAAAGTATGAGAGGAAGGAAAGGGGAAAAGGAAAGAAGAATGGAAAAGGGGAAGGGCAGAGAAGAGAGGCCAACTATGACTGAATGTCACTGCTGCTCTCAGCCATAGGCCTGGTGGAACAGCGCCCTCTTACAGACCCTTTGGAACTGCAATAAGTCCCACAGGGCCCAGTTTTTCATAGACCAGTGGTGGCGAACCTATGGCACGGGTGCCAGAGGTGGCACTCAGAGCCCGCTCTGTCAGGCACGCGACAAACAATGTCTTCCCCAATAATACACACATTACCTCTAGGCCGGGCTCCAGGCTCGACCTTGTTAGCATTAAACCTAAGACCTAGGCCCTTTCCGCGATAAGTTGGTATCACGCTTCCTAGGGACAGCAAAAACGCTTGTCCCTAGGGGAGCAGTTTCTGCATGGGGGGCGCATACGTATCGCTATCAGCGCTGCCCTCGCTCCTTCACAGCAGCATGAAGCCGCTTGTTTCAACAACCTCGCTCCCCGAGCAAGGTTTTCTGGAAACAGCGGCTTCCAACAGCAGCGGCTGGAAGGCGCCATCCCCCCCTTTCCCGAACGACGTACCTTCTCTGCGACCTTCCGGCGCGTTGCCCAGGCCTGGGGACACGCCCCCCTGTCCTGCGACTCCAGAGCTATCGTGCAGGGCAGGGGGGGCATGTCCCCTGGCCTGGGCGACGCGCCAGAAGGTCGCAGGGAAGGTACATTGTTCGGGCGATGGCGCAGCGCTGTGCCGTCTTCCCTGCCCCTACCGGGACTGTTCGTGTGAACGGTCCCAGGGTGTGTGTGTGTGTGTGTGTGTGTGTGTGTGTGTGTGTGTGTGTGTGTGTGTGTGTGTGGCCACCCATACCAGGGTGTGTGTGTGTGTGTGTGTGTGTGTGTGTGTGTGTGTGTGTGTGTGTGTGTGTGTGGGCATTGTATACGCCGACACCCCCCCCCGAGCGTGGCCGTGCGGAAACGGCCCTAGTTTTGGGGAAGCAGTGTAGGTAACCCTGTTAAGCGCTGTTAAACCCCACTGGTTTTCATGGAATCCTTTACCTGGGAGTAAGCTCGGTTGCTGGCAATGGGGCTTGCTTCTGAGTAAACCCTCCTAGGGTTGTGATTCACCCGTTGGAAGAGTTGCAGGGTTGCTTCAAAGCAAAGCCACCGACTACCACCAAGCTTACTCCTGAGTAACGCATGCCTTGGAGCCAACTGTTTTTTCTAAATGAAAACTAAAATTCAGGTTAAATTGCCGTGTTGGCACTTTGCGATAAATAAGTGGGTTTTGGGTTGCAATTTGGGCACTCGGTCTCGAAAAGGTTCGCCATCACTGTCATAGAGCATTCCGCCAGGCTGGAGCCAGGGCTGAAAAGGCCCTGGCTGAGGACAGCTGGATATCTTTCAAGCCAGGGGTCACCAACAAGTTGTTATCCATAGAGCAAAGTGCTCTCTTGGGGATGTATTTGGAGAGGTGCTCTTGCGGGTACAAATGTCCCAGACCGCTCAGGGTCTTGAAGGTTAGCACGAAAACCTTGAATCTGGCTCTGTACCCCACTGGTAATCCAGACAGCTGGTGGAGCACTGGATGGATGTACTCTTGTTACACATCCTGGTAAGCAGCCATGCACCTGCTTTCCGAACCAGTCGGAGTTTCCAGTTCAGTCTCAAGGGTGATTTCCGCACAGCAGAAATAAAACATATTGAGGATGTTTTTAAAACCATTTTAAAGAGGTTTGCACAGCTCTGTCCCCCAAAACGTCTTCAAAAAGTTTTATTTCTCTCAACCCATTTTTTTCAAAATCTCTAAACTAGTGATCTTTTCCCCCCAACCCAGGCTGAAGATGTTTCCTGCCTGCTATGTGAACAAAAGCAGGCAGGAAACGCTTCATTTCTCCTGCCCAAACCTCTTTTATTGTCGCCATTCGTGCCTGCCATTTTGTGTGCTGTGTAGAGATTCTTCGTGAAGGCTCCCCATAGAGGCTTCGTCTGCTTGCAGCTCATCCGTGTGTTATTTCCATGTGAAAAGTAGATTAATAAAGTTTATTTTGCTTAGTGATCCTGCACATGTCATTTTTCTTTCTTTTTTTTGAGAAGTATGTCTGTGAGGCTATCACATCATGATTAGAGAACCTGCGAAATGTGCATATTTGTGTTGTAGCTTTGCAGACATTCCCCTCAAAACAAAACAAAAGCAAGGAAAAATGACATGTGCATGGGATTTTTAGGCAAAACAAACTTTATTAATCTATTTTTACACTGAAATTGCATGTGGCTGAGCTGCAAGCAGAGGAAACCTCTATGGAATACCTTCGCCAAATGGCGGAGGCAGGAGAATCTCTGCAGCACCACACAAAATGGAGGGCGCAACTCTGAAATTGACCAGAGCTCCATCGGCCATCAGATGGGAAAAAGAACCATTTTGGCTGACAAAGCTTGTGCTCTCCATGCTATGGGAACTCAAAAAGCCCAAACAGACCTTTTAAAAATGTCTGCAGGATGTTTTATTTCTGCTGTGCAGAAAGAACCAAGGGCATCCTAGTGTACAGTGAGTTACAATAGTCTAATCTAGAGGTGACAGTTGCATGGATCTCTGTAGCTAGGCCAGGGTACAACAAGAAGGGGCCAGTAGCCTGGTCTGGCGTATCATGGTATTACACCCTGCTGTGCTCTCTCCCCTCCCTAGGCTCCATCTCCAAATCTCCAAAAATTTCCCAACCTGGAGCTGACAACCCTAAAAAGAAAGAAGTGGGCACAAGGAAACACATTAGTATGCATAAGACGGCAGGCTAATCACATTCAAGCAGAGAACACTTCCAGTTTCTAGAAGAGCAATGTTACTGATACCACCTCTGCTTCTCACTTGCCTTGATAGCCCCTTGCTGGAATAGCCTTATGTCAGTTGTGACTTGATGGTACAAACCTATACAATCTTTTTGCCAATATACCTCCAAAATCTGGTAAAGGACGCAAGCTTCAGTTTTTGAAACTATATTAGCTGTTGACTGAAAAAGCTTCAGTTGGTTTGAAAGGAAACATCCCCTCTGCAGCCCCTGGCTTGGTTGCTGAGGTGTTACGGAATGCTTATAAGTTCAGCATTTGAGGAGGAGGAGGAGGTAGCAGGTTGAGGTTGTGACCAAAACAGACATGATGCTGGGTTGCCAGCTCTGAGTTTGGAAATACCTGGAGATTTTGGGGGTGGAGATTCAGGGGAGGGCAAAGGTTGGGGAGGGGGGGACTTCACTGGGCTATAATGCCAAAGAGTCCACCTTCCAAAGCAGCCATTTTCTCCAGATGAGCTGATCTCTGTCACATGGAGATCAGTTGTAAAAGCAGGAGATCACCAGCTGCCACCTGGAGGTTGGCAGTCCTAACTCCTAGTCTTCCAGACTGCCACTTTCAAAATATTATAATGTACTCCAACCACTACCGAGAGCAGGGGTGACCCAACTCTGGCACTTCAGATGTTCATGGCGCTTCAGATGTTCATGGCCATGCCAGCAGGGGCTGATGGGAATTATAGTCCATGGACATCTGAAGCCTAGAGGTTGACAACTCTACTGGAAGTTCCATCTATGATCTCCCAGGTGGTTTTTATCTTTTTAAATAGTTGCCCTGAAACTGACCATGGTCGGAAATGGGCAGGGTATGAATCCAATAACATTTAAAGAATTAAAATAAAGATGTGTAGGACCCCAATGCATTTGTTTGTTATTATGAAATTGCTCATAATGAAAATAAACTGTAGGCAAGAATGATGCTGTAAGTCACATTGGGTCCCCGCTGGGGAGAAAAGAGAGCTATAAATATCTAATTCAATAAATAGGGGCCTCCCCTCCTGAGCACAATCTAGACAAAATTGGTATCATCTGTTTTTAAAATAGCTGTTCCTCTGTGTAAAGGACCAGATTTCTTTTTAGTTTGGAATAATGGACATACCATGTCTGTGGATGAAAGGGTAAACAGCAACATGATGAGGGGCTTTCAGAAGAAATAGTTTTGTGGGATCTTAATAGTGAATACATCCTGGCATAAGCTTCTTTAGATACATGCTAAATTTAAGTGCTTTGCACTTAAAGCTACAAATAGCAGAAGAGCAGTGGAAGAGGAACTACAAACCTCCCTTCCAACTGAATGTAACATTTCATGCATCTGATGAAGAAAGTTCTGATTCTCAGAAGCTTCCACATTAAATTTGTTAGCCTTTCAGGTGCCAAAAGAACCTTTGCAGCAGGCTACACAGCTCCCTTTGCTGGAGAGGCATAGAGCGGGCAGAATGTCAGGCAAGTTGTTATAGCTTCTTACTGGCTCGTTGCCGACAGTTCAAGGCTGCATCACATAACTAGATACTGTGCTACCATTGCTCTGTAGCAATCATTTGCAACTTGTCCTGCCCAGGAAAAATCCAGTTGTGAATGACTGCTGTTGTGCTGTGATAACAAAATAATGAACCACACGTGAATGTCAACTAGGAGTGTAAAGCACAGCCAGCTGCAGAACTTGAGCAACCTCTCCTCCAGAACAATGTTTCTGTTTGCAGAAGAAGGGGTGACAATTTTCTGCAGATTCACATCACCTTGCAGACTCCAACTTTCCTGGTTGTATTTTTGCCATCAGTCTTTTAACTAGACTCCAGGTGGGTCCAGGAGATCTCTCAGAATTACAACTAATCTCTAAATGAGAAAGATCAGTTCCTAGGGAGAAAACGGCTACCATGGAGGGCAGACTCTGTGGCATTATAGCCTGCAGAAGGTCCTCCCCTCCCGAATTCCCACTCTCCTGGGGCTCCACCTTCCCCACTCCATCTCCAGGAACTTCCCAACCCAGTGTTGACAACCTTTAAGCCTCAGGAACAACATTGCGGGGGAGATGAGTGAGTTATAGTGGGGTGGGGAGGAAAATATGTGAAGCCTGCAGATGGTTGGGTGCACACTACCACTTGGTTGAATGTTAGAGAAGTGTCACTCCAACCACCACAGTCTGTTGGAACCAGGAGAACATGGACTTTTCACAACAGCATCTGTTACATTTCACAGCTGTATTTAACTTGCTCTGAATTTCACTAGCCCTATTAGAAAGGCAGATGTCTGGAGGAACTCAGGAAAGGTCTGGTAACCTCCTTCAGGGATATGTTTTCCTGCCTGTGGCGAGTCAGGAAGTCACCATCACTATTATTTATTATTATTATTGTTATTATTAAATTTTGCTTAATATCACAGCTGACATGCAATTCGAGCCCCATCCAGAGGCCTAGGTCATTGTAACATATCGACGATTCTGGGCAGTCTTTTTGCAGCAGCTGAGGATGTGATCGACAGTTTTGTCAGCTCCTTGCAAGCAGCTAAAATCATTGATTCGGGTTTTTTTTTTCAAAGTTCCAGCTGCTAACCACAGCCAGGTCTTTTCATTGTCCACCTTGTCCTTGATTTTCTCCAGAAATTGGCTGAGCGATGCTTCGTTGTGCCAGCTTTCAGTTCTCATTTTAATCACATTTTTTCTGTACTCCTGTTTGGTTCTCTAAGCTTACAGTAAATTTCTGTTCTTTACTTCAATCAGTGCCTGTTCTTGACTTTCATTGACATAATTGGCTAGCACATGCTTCTCCTCCTCCTCCATTGTTTGTTTTACTTGCAGTAACCCTCTGCCACCAGATCTGTGGGGCAAAGCAAGGCCTGCAGCTTAGAGCTGGATCCAAGCCTGGCTAATGCCTGACTCAAATGAATCCTTTCTGCTCTGATCTCCACGTGGAAATCAGGAATGGTTGGCCTCACACCCAACCTCCATGTGAAGATGGAGTGGGTGAGCCCTGCTTGCGATGCTCAGCTGTGCTCCACAACGATGTGTGGTACAGCTGTGGTGAGGAGGGGGAGTGGCACCCAGGACACCATTTTAACAAGGGATGTCCCTATGGAGAAGAGAAGGTTAAGGGGGTGACATGATAGCCATGTTTAAATATTTGAAGGAATGTCATGTTGGAAATGGAGCAAGCTTGTTTTCTGCTGCTCCAGAGACTAGGACAAGAAGAAATGGATTCAAGGTGCAGGAAAAGAGATTCCACCCAAACATTAGAGAACTTCCTGAAAGTAAGGGCAGTTCAGATGGAATATACTGCCTTGGAGTGTGGTGAAGTCTCCTTCTTTGGAGGTTTTTAGAGGCTGGGTAGCCTTCTTAGGAGTGCCTTGATTGTGTGTTCCTGCATGGCAGGGGGTTGAACTGGATGACCCTTGTGGTCTTTTCCAACTCTATGATTCTGTTCCATTCTACCATACTGGCTTTAGGTCCTTGCATCCCTCAGTAGCAAAAGATTGGTCTTCCAGCATTGTTTGACTTCCTATAGCAGGAAAATTACAGATATACAAGATTTCCAACTGGAATGGTCTCTAGTGCCTTCCTTTGACCAGCAGTCCTAGTGGCACAGGAAGGAGAGATAAAAAGATTGGTTTGGTTCCCTCTTCCCTAGTTTGTTGCCAAATGTAGCTGCAATCCTATGACCACTTTCCTGGGAAACAGCCTTATTAAATAAAATAGGACTTACTCCTATGTAGATTTCCTTAGGATCTATCTTAATGTTATCAGATTCCAAACTTGGCTAGGAGATCTCCTGGAATTACAACTGATCTCCAGTCAACCAAAATCAGTTCCCAAGGCAAAATGGCTGCTTTGGAAGGTGGTGCATATGGAATTATAGTCTGCTGAGGTCCCTCCCCAAACTCCACCCTCCTCAAGCTCCACCCCCAAAATCTCCAAGTATTTCCAGCCAAGAGTTGGCAGTGATTGTCTGTCTGTCTATCCAGAGGCGTAGCTGGACCAAACTGCACCTGGTGCACAGTGTGTTTTTTCTGCCCCCCATGGCCCTCCCGTGGTGCCCCCCCCGCAGCACCTGCCCCACCCCCTTCTCACACTTACCTTAGTTCCTTTTCTTTTTCTAGTACTTTTTCAGGCTGAAAAAAGCGGCCTCTTCACAGTTCGGGCTAAAAACTGCCTGAGAAACTATACTTCCCAGGAGACCTTGTGAGCCCCAAGGTCTCCTGGGAACTGTAGTTCCTCAGGCCATTTTTGAGCCTGAACTGTAAATAGGCCACTTTTTTCAGCCTGAAAAAGTATTAGAGAAAAAAAAGCAACTAAGGTAAATGTGGGAAGGGGCAAGGGGGCTGGCACGGGAGGGGCGCGGGGGGTCACAAGGAAAAGGGGGAGGGCCCGGGGGCGATTTTCCACTCCCCAGGCATGTGCCCAATGCGCAACGCACCCCATCCCCTTGCCGCTCCACCACTGTGTCTATTTTATTGTATCCTTCCTCCACAGAATTCAGAACAGTGTACCTGTTTTTCCCTCTCTCTACATTTTTTCCCTCTCTCTACATTTTTTCCTTCTAACAGCCTTGCAACATACTTGAGGGGGTCTTTAAACCCAGTTGGATTTTTCTTGCTTTGTCACTTTGCGAGCCTCCTTAAGCAGGCCTCTGGTGAAACAAAGGATACATTTTCTAAACAAATTACAGCTGAGCTGGGGTTTGCACCCAGGCATCTCCGGATGGATGCAAATATCTGGCGATATGTGGGGGTGGTGCCTGAGGAGGATGGGGCTTAGAAGGAGGGGCTTCAGTGGGGTATAATGCTGTAGAATTTACCTTCCGAAGTGGCTGTGTTCTCCAAAGACACTGACCTCTGTCACTTGGCAATCAGTTGTAATAGTGGAAGATCTCCAGCCAGCACCTGGAGATTGGCAGCCTGACTTCCTAGTCTGCCAGACTGCCACACTCAAAACACTACAACGTACTGGCTTCCTAGTCAGTAGTAACCCTAACCTCAAAAAGCAGAACACACATGTAACAAAAGAAATTAAAATTTTGAAAAAAAAAAAAAGCCTTAAGGGACTGTGTGCAAATGTGGCATGAACTTGGAGGCCTGTGTGGAGTGATATCCAAGGCATTGCTCATATTTTCTTGGGGAAAGGGTCCCTTTTTCCTCTTCTTTCCAGGGCCTGAATGCACTGGCTCATTTGTTACCACAGCTCTTCAGAGCCACCCCTTGAAGTACCCAGCTCTTTAATCTTAACTCATATCTAAGTCCCTCCAGCTGCCTGTTCGGTTCTGAAGCTCCCCTCTGAACTTCCGCCAATTTAGCTGTCTGCTGATAAAACAAAGCCCAGAGCCAAACGTTTATTGCAAGCGGGCTCTGTTTTAGGACAGAAGCCTGACCTGCAGGAAATGCTGACATTCAACAGGTTCCCCTGGCCCCCTCCGTAATTACTCAGAACAAAAATGGAGACAGCCCTAGCTAGACTCTTGAGAAGTGGAAACATCAAATGCCTTGGTAGGGTGGGTCGCAACAGGATGGCATGTCTTGACATTTAGAATAAGAACGAACATAGTGGACTACATCATTGCTATCTAGCTTTCTATATTATCTTCATGAGTTATTGTTTGATATTCGTACTCAAATTAAATCTCAGTATGACCCTAGACTGTACATCAAAACATCCACAGAATGGCATGTATAGCTAGCAGACACTTTTCTGCAAACCTGGAGGAACCACCAGTTAAGTTAAAGAAAGACGAGATGCCCTGATGCTATGTCCCAAGATCTTCTCTGCCATTTGGAGGACTGCTTAGCAAAGCAGGGAGGGAGGGGGGGAGAGCAGCAAAGAAGCTTTGGGCAGCTGGGAGGGGGAGGAGAGAGTAGTTGCCCCCATCAGCTGACAGCAGGGAAGCTGACAAACCCAACCATGCTCTTCTCCAGGCGAAGAATAAGAAAAGAAGTCAGCCAGGGGCTGGGATTTTTACTTTCCTGGGAGTCCTCAGCTCCTCACAGGTCACCCTCTTGAAGCTGTACAAGAGTCTTATCCTGGTCAACTTCCTAGTTTCCCAAGATGAACTATCACCTTTAGTGGGACATATGTGTGGTATCTAATGGTATGGTTCAGCTACAAGCACCCACTGGGCTAAACCCAATACCTGAAGAACACTGTCTCTTTTCCCAACCAAAAGGCAAATAGATGAAATGGTTAGACCTCACCTGGAATATTGTGTACAGTTCTGGGCACCGCAATTCAAGAAGGATATTGAGAAGCTGAATGGGTCCAAAGGTGGGCAACCAAAATGGTCAAAGGTCTGGAATCCATGCTGTATGAGGACAGACTTAGGGGTCTGGGTATGTTTTGTTTAGTGAAAAGAAGTTTAAGAGGTGACATGATAGCCATGTTTAGATATTTGAAGGGATGTCATGTCGTTGAGGCAGCAAGCTTGTTTTTGCTGCTCTAGAGACTAGGACCAGGAGGAATGGGTTCAAAGTGGAGGAAAAGAGATTCCACCTAAACATCAGGAAAAAAAACTTCCTGACAGTAAGGGCTGTTCAACAGTAGAATGCGCTACCTTGGAGTGTGGTGGAGTCTCCTTCTGGAGGTTTTTAAAGAGAGGCTAGATGGGGCCATCTGTCAAGAGTGCTTTGATTATGTGTTCCTGCATTGCAGGGGGTTGGACTTGATGGCCCTTGTGGTCTCTTCCAACTCTATGATTCTATGATGCTATGAAATATTGGGACTTTGGTCCTTAGTCTTGCTAGAACCAGCTACAGAGAGTGGTATTTGGATGGGATGCTTACTCCATCACTGTCTACCCCTCCTCAAAGTGGGTCTGCATCACCAATCTGATATTGAAATGTATTTTTCCATAGTATATATAGTCCTTCTTTCTCAAAAAGATTTAACATGGGTTATAAAATAGATGGTCCCCATGACAATCATGGGAAGAATCATCTCCAATAAACCCTGTGCACACCAAAGTAATAGAGAAACAGACGGCTAATGGTTTCACAGAGACCCAAAATATCAATGAAAGGGTAGCATGGACAGCCACAGAAGCCCATGCTGTTGCTGACCAGCTGGGCCCCTTAAATAGGGACACTGGTGTGGCATGGCTAACAAACGTTAGGTTGTCCCATCCCACAGCCACTGGGGCTGACCTAACCCAACTTGCTCGGCTTTGTGCTTCAGGCACAGATGCCCCCATCTTTGAGACTGCAATTGTTGCTCATGGCTTAGAAACCTGTGATCAGTTGGAATGGATGCAAACTGTAGTACCATGCCGGGCCTGGTGGGGCAGGGCGAGGGGGGAAGGAGGAGGGATGGGGGTGATTTGCCACCCCCATGTTATCCCAACAGCTCCGCCTGGTGCGCCAGTCCCCACCCCGTCCCCTGGTAGCTACGCCACTGCCAGTACCACTGCCAATACAAAATCTGTTACTGTACTGTGGCTTTCCCAAGTTCAATGACAAATCAAATGACCTCCAATATCTAATTTGGGGATTGTAATTTTATTCTGGTTTTAACTGGAAATGCTTTTTAACTATTATTATAAGATGCCTTCTTGAATCATGGGGAAAGGTAGGGGGTATAAATGTTTTAATAAATATATAAACCCATGTTTCCGATCTTACTTTGTCTACATGTATAGCTCTACAATAAGATACCTAATCAGCTACTATTTTAACTTTAAAATTATTATGTTTTGTTTTCTGAACCTTATAATTCCAATTTTTCAAAGTCTGTCAGTTCTCTGAGGCAGGATCTACCTTCTCATTTCTGACTGAGGAAATGTCAAACTTGGGGATATTGACAGAATAGACCAGTGGTGGCGAACCTATGGCATGGGTGCCAGAGGTGGCACTCAGTGCCCTCTCTGTGGGCACGCGCAAGCAGAGTGCTCCCCCCTCCCCCAACACATCTAGGCTGGCCTGGGCCACTGGGCTCAATTATTAGCTTTAAACCTAAGACCTAGTTTTAGGGAAGCAGTGTAGATAACCCTGTTAAGCGCTGTTAAACCCCACTGATTTTCATGCGAAGAACTAAAGCGCGATCCTTTACCTGGGAGTAAGCTCGGTTGCTGGCAATGGGACTTGCTTCTGAGTAAACCCTGCTAGGGTCATGATTCACCTGTTGGAAGAGTTGCACAGTTGCTTCAAAGCAAAGCCACCGACTACCACCAAACTTACTCCTGAGTAACAGACACCTCGGAGCCAATCGTTTTTTGTAAACTAAACCTCAGTATTCAGGCTAAATTGCCGAGTGGGCACTTTGCAATAAATAAGTGGGTTTTGGGTTCCAATTTGGGCACTCGGTCTCGAAAAGGTTCGCCATCACTGGAATAGACGATGCTCATCTTCATAACTGGTTGATGAACATTTGATCTCATTTTAAGATCGCCTACTTTTCCAGTGGAATCCATTCTGACAATTAGCTGCCAGTAAACAAGTATAAGATAGTCACATGTTAAGAAACTGAGAGATGAACGTTTAAGAAGAAGAAGAGTTCTCTCCTGTAAGGAGACTCAAAGGGGCTTAAAATCTTCTTTCTCTCCCCACCCCACAACAAATACCCCGTGAGGTGGGTGGGGCTGAGGGAGCTCTGGAGAACTGTGACTCACTAGCCCAAGGTCACCCAACTGGCATGTGTTGGAGTGCACAAGCTAATCTGGATAAACTTCCTCAGATTAAGTGACAGATCAGGGAATCAAAACTCCATTCTCCAGATTAGAGTGCACCTGCTCTTAACCATTACTCCCTGTTGGCTGTAAACCAACTAAATAGGAAATACCTAGGGTTGCCAGCTCTAGCTTGTAAAATACCTGGAGAATTTGAGGGTGCAGTCTGACATTTTTGGGGTTTGGGGAAAGGAGAAACCTCAACAGTGTATGCTGCTAGTATCCACCCTCCAAAAGAGCCATTTTCTCCAGGGAAATCTGGAGAATTAACTGGCGATTAACTGTAGTAGTAGTGAAAGATCCCCAGGTGCCACTTGGGGGTTAGTAACTTTAACAATACCCAATGATAAAAAGTAGTTTTGGATACCCACTGGTGATCCCTATCCTTTCATTTATCTGGAAAAACACAAAATTTATTTCAACTATTTTTATGCTACTTACCTTAACAAGCCGCCTCAAAATCCAACCCAAAAAGATTCAGTAGGATTTACACCCTGGAAAGTGTTCTTAAGATTGTTTTTTTAAAGCAGCTTGCATAAATAAAACAACTCTGAAGCATAATTAAAGAGCTGTGATAACTGAGGAAAATAGCTAAAGTGTGATTGTCAATCAGTTTTTTGTGGCACCTTAAGCTGACCTGATTGATTGGCAGCACAGTTTTGTGAGGGTAACCATGTTGTTCTGCAGTACAGATTAGTCTCCAGTAGCACCTTAAGAGATTAACAAGATTTTAAGGGTGTCAGCTTTCAGCTCCCGTTATTAGAGACCCTCAAAAGCTATTGGTTAGCGTAAACTTTTTATTATTTTACTTTGTTTGATATCGAAACGGCCAATTCTTTAGCTGGCTGTAGGTCTTCCATTATAATTCAAGCCCCACCCAGAAGTTTAGCCTTGACAGACTTCCAGGGAACATGGCCATTTGACTGGTTTGAGTGTTCAGAAGCTCACTGCTGCACTTTACTGAAAAGGGTGCTTCCCGGCATCAGAGCAGACCTGGAGACCTTCAAATTCGGCTGGTGAATTAGTTGGGCTTATCTTAGACCTGCTAATTCTGGAAATATCCAGGATCAGCAAGTGTGAGCTGCCTCCAGCTTTAGAATCTACCTGCCCATTTTTTCCCTATCCTCCCTTCTCAGTTTCACTTTCAAGTTTCTTTTTTTCTTTTTTCTTCTATCCAATCTGGGATATAATAAGACTTTTAAGGTACTAGAGGATTATGGTCATGAAGCCTGTTAAAAGTCCTCTGAACAAATTAAAAAAATACAACCATCTTGCAGATATCCTTGTTTTTGCTGCAGTGGGCTTACAATCTAGTCCTCTGCAGTTTGTTTCCAGTGGAAAAGTCTGCTTGTTTTGGAATTAAAAAAAAAAATCCTTAACAAATTGTGCCTTATATACGCAAACTGTTAGGCCCCTTCCACACACTTGTACAATGCCAAAACCACTTTCACAACTGTTTGCAAGTGGATTTTGCCATTCCGCACAGCTTCAAAGAGCACTGAAAGTTGTTTGAAAGTGCATTATTCTGCATGTGCGGAATGAGCCTTAGTAATTCCTGGCCCTCATTTGCAACAATCTTCTTTTCTAGGGTTCTATTTGTTAGCCCGAAGTGTTTGAAAAGCAGCTATGGGGTATGGTACCAGACAGAGGCGTTCCTCCCATTGGGCAAAGTGGGCAGCTGCCCAGGGCGCCACCTTGTGGTGGGCAACAAAAATTCAGGTTCGTTTGTGGGGAATTTTGTATTTTCAGTGTTTTTTCCATTTTTGGCCTGCAGGGGGCGCAGATTTTAGGCTAGAAGCACCAGAATTTCAGGGATTTTTTGGGAGACTCTCCTGATAATATGACCCGGGTTTGGTGAGGTTTGGTTTAGGGAGTCCAAAGTTATGGACTCCCAAAGGGAGTGCCCCATCCCCCATTGTTTGCAATGGCAGCTAATAGATGGGGGCTACACTTTGAGGGTCCATAACTTTGGACCCCCTGAACCAAACTTCACCAAACCTGGGTGGTATCATCAGTAGGGTCTCATGAAGATACTCTGAAATTTTGGTGCTGCTGTCTTAATAATTGCACCCCTGACAGCATGTACCCCCTAAATTTCCCCAGATTCTTTTTTTAAATCCACGCCCTTCCTGCCAATGCTTGTTTTCTTTCTTTCTTTTATTCTCTCAATGCCTAATAAAGGTTATTATTATTATTATTAAATCCACCCCCTTCGGCATGGATTTAAAGGGAGAATCTGAGGTCCCCAGTTTAAACATTGAAAGTGATGCTGTTTCAGGGTGTGGGAGAATCCACCCCAAAATAGCATCACTTTCAATGTTGTTTAAACTGGGGACCCCAGATTCTCCCTTTAAGGTGGATTTAAAAGGAGAATCTGGGCTCCCTAGTTTAAACACCATTGAAAATGATGCTGTTTGGGGGTGGATTCCAGCATCACTTGTTTAAACTAGGGAGCCCAGATTATTTCTGCTGTGTGGCATGGTCCATTGCTGTGTTCAGATTTGTGAGTTGGGGGATGTTCTATAATGTGATGGTGACTTTGAAATGACCTGGTGGAAAAAATCATTGTTTGGTCATGGTGGGGGAGGGTGGCCACCCATGGGGGGCATCAAACTCAGGTTTTGCCCAGGGCTCCAGTTTGCCTAGGTACGCCTCTGGTACCAGACACTTTTGGGATACCTCTCCTCCCTTATGAAAGGGCCCTGCAGCCAAACTGTTGTCCAGGGACTACATAATTGGTTAACTCAAACAGAACATTTATTGTATGAGTTAGTACGCTGTTTGTTTAACAGTATGTAGTAACTAAGCAAACAAACAAACAAAAACACAAAGAAATTTCCAGGTTCAGATATCTCAGTTTGAGTTTATGAAAAACAAATAAAACCTCTTGTTTTGGCAGGCTAGACTGCAATTCCAGTGATTGAACTTAGTAAACGACCAGATTTCAGTCCAGTAGCACCTAAGAGACCAACAAGATTTTCAGGAGATAAGTTTTTGAGATTCAAAGCTCAGCTAATTGTTTTATTGAAAACCAATATGGCTACCCTCTGAAACTTACCTCAGTCTCAAAATAAAGATTTTCAATTTTTACCATGAGCAAAGATAGGAGCTCTCTTGGACAAATTTGTGGCCATTTTGAAAGAGTACATTTGACAGGAGGGGCGGGGTCTGGCCCCTGACATTCTAACCTTAGTTTTTAGTACCTACTTAGAAAATATGCATATCTCTGTCCTACTGAACCATGTATGCAAATCCCTGCTTTCCTCCTGAAAATGCACATGTAGTGATATTTTAAAGGGGGGAGTATCCTTTTATATCTGATAGACTAGGTATGCTTTTCTGTATCTGGTTACCCAAGTACCAGGCATTATTCAAGATAAATGAAGACATAGCAAAAGGAAAAAGTAAGTGGGAAGACAGAAAACGTTTTGCAAAACAGCATGGAAAGAAAGAAGAGAGAGACCAGAGCAGTGAATTCTTCCGCTGAACACGTGGAAAGATATTCTTGAAGGTAACAGAAGAGATAACACTGCATTGCTTGACTTCAAAATTTTTAAAACGATCTCAGAGTTTTAGTTTTAAATGAGATATCTTTTAGAAACCATATAGACAGCATGATATTAAGTAAACCACATGTAACTCTGTGGCAGGCATTTTCAATGAAACTGAATAGTGGGATATACATTTACAATTAAAATAAATAACAATCTTTTCAGATTTCAGATTTTTGGCCATATTACCAGTATTTTTATGTACGCAATGCTAAATATAGCTTGTAAATTGTTTTACATAACTGTAATCAGAATATAGGACTAGTTCACCAGAGACTTGTTACATTTTCCTACCTGAGAAAAGCCATTAAAAACACACACACGAAAAGGAATAAAGTAACTTTAACACTGCCATAGGGGTTGTCAACTCTAGGTTGGGAAATACCTTGTGATTTTGGGGGTGGAGACTTAGGAGGGTGGGTTTGGGCAGGGGAGGGACTTCACTGAGGTATAATGCCTTATAGTCCACCTTCCAAAGTGGCCATTTTCTGTTACCTGGAGATCAGTTGTAATCCCAGGATCCTCAGCCACCCCTACTCTGCCATTAAGCTCACTCAGGCAACCTTGGGCAATCAATATCATTTAATTTACCTTGTAGGGATCCTTATCAGGATAAAATGATGGTGGTGGGGATCATGTTGGGGATCATGGGGGGGGGGGGTGGCTGTGCAGCAGGCTCACCAGTTCAGATCAGTATGGCGGAGTGTGTGTGTGGTTCTTTGGCTGGCAAGTGCACTGTGGGATTGCCAGCCCAGAAAGGCTCTGGGGAAGGTGGTAGGCACTGGGAGTGGGGATAGTTGCCTCAGCTGGTGAGCCTGCAACAGCCTTGCCAACCCAGAAGAGCACTGGAAGAGGTGGTCGGCACTGGGGTGGTGACGGCTGCCTCAGCAGTTTAACTATTGTAGTGTTTTCAAAGCAAAAAAGGAGTAGATATGGTTTGTCATTGCCTGTAGCAACCTTAGAAGTTTATTTATTTACGTTATTTATAGTCCACCTTTCTCACTGGGACTCAAGATGGATTACACAGAGTGAGACAATGTAATCAATGGATGAGACGTTCAGTAAACTATTAGGGTTATAGAACCAACCAGAAGTCTAAAAACAGAACTGAAGCAAAACACTAGTATGAACATGACACATTAAATGACACAAAATGACAGTCAAGTCTAGGCTGGACTACTGTAACTCACTCTATGTTGGGCTGACCTTGAGATTGATCCAGAAATTGCAATTGAACCAGAATACAGCAGCCAGAGTCCTTACTGGGACTCCCAAACAAGTGCATATTCGGCCTGTGCTCTACAGACTGCTCTGGTTGGGTATTAACGAAGGCCTTGAAAGGTCTGGGACTGGCATATCTTTGGGACTGCCTCTCCCTGTATCCCCCTCAGAGGACACTGAAAGTAACCTCTGGGTTGTCACTGGCCCTGAATGAAAACGCCCTGGTCCTGGCCTGATGGAATTCCCTATCTGCTGAGATGAGGGCCATGCTGAACCTAGGACAGGCCTTGTAAAACAGATATGTTCCACTAGGCACTAGGCTGAGGCTGCTATGGCTTATTTCAAATGTGACTGGCCTCCCAAACCAAACCCTTCTCCTTCCCAGTCGCTATTTCCCTCCCTTCCCTTTATTAAGAAAAATTCGAACTAGGAAGGATGGAAATAGGTATGGGACATATTTTTATTAAGTCTGATAAACATCATCTAAGTAGAGTAGTTTTAACAAGTTTATAGAATTATTTATATTGGTATTTATTGATGATATTGTTGTATAAGTTTTGAGTTATTTAAAATATATCTGTTTGGTGTAATCTTACTTGTTAGCTTCCCTGAGTCTGGCCTTGTGCCAGCAATGGGCGGGATGTTAAATCTAATAAAATAAAAAATAAGTAAAAATTCCCATAGCAGGATCCTATTTTCCGCAAGCCGTACATAGTAGTGTAAACCACAGTCCCTAATAATGTTTCTAAGTAACTTTGTGACTCAATTTGTACACGGCAGTGGTCTAATTCACAAATAAGACTAAAGAATGACATCTTTTGGGATTGTGTTTAACATGCATTCTCTCAGAGGTTTTGCAGTAGAGTGCTTCGCCCGCCTGCCATAAGTATTAAGTGAAAAGGACTGAATGCATTTCTTGAGCCACTAGGCCTACTTTATTTCCAAGAGTAGGTTTTGATTTGATTTATGGGTTCCATTCCCAGATCTTTCTCTTTTAGTCACTGCAATGTCAAAGATGCTTTACAAGTACCACAGATCCTGGCTGGCCCCATAAATATTTCCTGACATGGGCATTTTCAGGGGGCATCATTCATCTGTGTGGCATAGACAGATGAAATACATGCCCATCCTCACAAAGGCGGAGTCCACACGGGCGAAAAACAGTGCCCCTGGAATGGTAAAAACATCGTTCCAGGGCTGCTGTTCTCACGGCTGCCACCTCTGCATCGAGACAGCGCCGTAATCCCCCCCCCCCCCAAGCGGAAACGCTGTTTGGGGAAACAGCGTTTCCCTGCCAGCGCCATGCAAACGGAACCGGGTTGGAGGCACTGAAAAGTGGTGCCTCCATTTCCCCCCATGTTTACCTTCTCTCCCTGCAGAGCTCCGCAGGGATGGGGAGGCATGCCCACACTGCCCTTTGACTCCCAGGGGTCAGAGGGGAGTGTGAGCGTGCTTCCCTGTCCCTGTGGAGCTCCGCAGGGAGAGAAGGTAAGTGAGGGGAAAGAAAATGAAGGTGCCTTTGTGCGGGGGGTGCCTCTGCTGGCTGCAGCAGCTCTGGGGCCACTCCTTTAATTAATTGCATGTAAACGGCCCCGGGGCTCTACCGGTATCATATATGCCAGTGGGAGGCCGCTGTAGTGGCCCATGCAGAATCTGCCAAAGTTGCACCCTCCTAAACCCATTGATTTTAAAGAATTTATCAACGTGCCATTCTGCTTGGCAATGGAATGGCAAAGCAGCTAATCCTGTGGACCATTTTTGAAAGATCCCTGCCAGGCTTTAAGAGGGGCTTAAGGAAATGAAGACCCATGCTTTATTTTTTACTCGAGTGTCAGAGAATTCTTCCAAGATATATTGATATTCCTGGTCTAACACTTAAGGGCTTTTTTCCCCCTTCTGACAACAACAAAGTACTTCTGTATTCTGCGTTCAAAAACACAAGCGGCTGCAACCGTAACCGCAACAAGGCCAGAAGTTTAAGAGTCCAAATCCAGCTTCTAGAAGAGGAAGGCATGTGTTTCCACTCATTGCTGCTTCTTCAAAGATGCTAACTTAATAGGCCAACAGTGGTGTTGCACAATGGGCAGTTATTAATATCCATGCAAAGTTGCTCACAGGCCCTGATTTCCTCTTTTAAATTCTGGCCTGCCATATACGTTAGTGAGGACGTGATTTCTCTCCCTCAAAAAAGGGAGGGGAGTTGGTGTGAAAGATCCATCCACATGATCAGAGCACAGAGCACTACTCTTCACCAGTAGGGCTGCCAACCTCCAGGCAGGAGATCCAGGCAGGAGATCCCCCACTGTTGCAACTGATTTCCAGAGATCAGTTCACTTGAAGGAAATGGCTGCTTTGGAAGATGGATCTATGACATAATTCTCCAGTGAAGTCCGTTCCCTCTCCTCTCCAAATCCCACCCTTTCCAGGCTCTATCCCCAGAATCTCCAGGTATCTTCCAATCCAGAGGTGGCAACCTTACTGCACCATATTGGTGATCTCTCGATTAAAAGGAAGACCTTTAACTGAAATGGCTCCTCCTTCTTTAAGACCTATAACCTCATAGTGCTGAATACCTCCTTCCTCCATTGCAGCTTATTGTGTGAAGGTGCCATCAGGCAGCCGACTTATAGCAACCCCATTGGGTTTTCAAGGCAAGTGAGAAGCAGTTTGCCATTGCCTGCCTCTGCAGACCCTTCCTTGGTAGTCTCCCATCCAAGTACCAAGCGAGCTTAACTTCTGAGATCTGATGAGATCAGGCTACACTATTCTGTTCCACACTCCTTTGAATCTTATGAGCGTTTGGATCCTCCCTCACCTCTGCCATTTTTATCAGCCCTGCTGGCTTGCAAACACTCTTGGATACTGCACGAAAGAAGTCTGTTATGTGCACACACTTTCTGCAGCACCTGGCACAATACTATTAAAATACATGCAAGCTAATAATAGCATCTTAAGCAAATGATCACATTCAAATGAGGAAGCAGCAGCAGCTTTCTGGCATGGGTCGTCTGGAGACATGTGGACTAGCAGGAAAAGGGTCCTTCCCCTCAAAATTAGAGGTTGTTTAATGAAGTCATTTAATTAGAAGTCACTTAAGGAGGAAGGCCGTGGCAATTAGGAGAGATTTGGGTGTGAAGTTGTGGGGAGCTTTGCATCGTATCCCCTTCAAGCTTAGCAAACACTCAGACCAAAGCTCTGGGATACAAAGTAGCAGAACGCCCTTTTCAGATTACTGCTACCACACTAGACATTTCAACTGAGCCAGCAATTATCTTTTTTCTCCTGGGAGTTGTATATTTATAAGGAAGGCTGGGAACCTTTACCACAGGACCTGAACACCTCTCCGAATACAGTCCCCAGAATTCTTTGCAAGAAAGCCACAACAGTTAAAGGATAAGGTTGCCAACAGGCTAAGGCAAAAGACCTGTCCCTTTAATCGAGACATATTAGGAAGTCAATTACTAAGTAAACTTACAAAGGTCCATGCCAAGAAATGCTTCAGCTGCCCACTTCCAGACATTAAGCCTCTCTTAAAGGGACAGTACATGTTTTTCCCTTCAGGTTGTCGGCAACCCTGTTAAAGCGGTATATAGTCAATGTAATGTTCTAGCCTAGGTTGGGCCATAAAGTAGTACAACAGCACTTCTGGAATCTATAGGTACTGTGCAGTGATTTGCAAATCAGGAGAAGATGGGATAGAGAAGAAGGCATTGAAGAAGGAAGCTGTTGTTTAGTTAAATGTTTCTGCTTAGTCCAATATCGTTTCCATGTGGTTGATCTTTTCTTGGGCTCTGCTGCTTCAGAATTCTTCCCTGGTAAGGCTGCCAACAGCCCCAGGGGGGGGAAAAGTCCTGGTCCTTTAATTAATATGTAGAAATGAATCATTAAAATGTTCTGTGGTATGGAATTAAATAACATTCCCTAGCATCTAGTTGATATTCAAGGGACGCTAGAAAGACCAGTTGAAAAGTAGGTAGCCCTCGTTTTCTAGGCACCTGTGATTCTTTAACTGGAAATAACAGGGATATAAAAATGGAGTATATTACTTGCAAAGCAGGTGCTTTACCTCTGAGCTACATCTCTTTCCTCTGTGTCTGCCCAACTAGGACAGCCTTGGCAGCATTTTTCTGACCTTCAAGAAACTCAGGCCGAATCCCCACTGAGAATTAAAGATGGATACAACCAGGATTCAAAAGAAACAGAACCTTTTTATTGAGGTTTCTCCCTTCCCGCTGCAGCAAGTCTCTAGTGAAGACATCTATGTCTATATTGCATTCAAACAATGTGACAATCCCCATGCACACGTGATCGTCTCGGCGGGTCTGTTCTGATTGGCTGTCGTGTTGTGTTGGGGCAGGAACTTTTTTGTTGTGAAAATACGTGGTAACATGAGCACGTAACGCATGTGCACAACATCCCCGCCTTTAAAAAAAATTTCGCGTTGGCATGTTGGCACAGAATGCACTGAATGCAGTTTCGCAACCTCCAGCTCCCTTGTTCCCTCGTGCCCATGGTTTAACGTTAGCCTCAGCCAGTGCGACACACACAAAAAGGATGCGCATGCTTTGCACACAGCCTGCCACGCTCTGATTGGCTTATTGGCTGGAAGGCCTCTGCGTCATCCTCTACGGCGGGAAATTTGAATCCACATTAGACCTCCGAACCTCCCCGCTGATCTGGATTGGACACATGCTTTTTTTTAAGGTGCACTTCCATGCAGGTTCTTAAAAAAACATATGATAAGGGGGAGAGGGAGTGCCAGAACAGGATGAATCCATGTTCGGCGGCTCAGCTATGGGGAGTTTGTCGTGAAACCTGGATATTTCGCATGAGTATCACGCAATTAATCATCAGTGGGGATTCATCCTCAGTCAGATGGAGGGAACATTGTACATCTTGGTCCTTCAACCAATTCATGCTGCAGGTCATGTAGACTCAATTTGCCTCGGAGCTAATTTAACCCTTTACCTTCCATTCAGCTTCAGTGCTTGGAAACTGACTCCCTTGCTATGGTTTGAAGTTTGTAAGAGATAGCTTGCAATTTGCATTTTATGGATGGGTCAGAACCGGTGGTCATTGTCTTGGCTGTTCAAATCCATTGAGATCTGTGCTGATCTAAAATTGGGCAGCCTTGACAAACAAGGCTATCTTGCATTTTACAGTTTTGGTATTACAAAGGGAAATGGCAGCAAAGAAAGGAAACGGGATAAGATTTTCTTTTCTTTTCACAGGACTCCGAGCTTGGTGTTTTTGATTTTATTTTGGGCCTCATTTTCCTAACCCTGATGTTGACCCAGGCCTGTGTGCCGGAGACATTTTGGGTCCCTTTGTTTGTTTAATCAAAGTGCTGTTTGTTTTCTGATCCCAGGCGTTAGATAGGGCCCATCATGCTTTGCAAGCAGGAAGCATGGACTTCCTGTTCACTCTCCCTGGTGCAGGAAGCTGGGCTGTGCTGAGCGCTCACTTTTCAAAGGAGCATATGTTGTTGTAGGGCTATTTGAGTGCGTGTATGGGGGGGTAGTTCTTGGTGTTTGTGTGCATGTCTGTCATTTTGTTTTCTCTTTCATCCACTGTGAATGAGGTTTTGCAGTTGTCTGACTGCCCCAGGGAAAGATAAGCAAATGACAGCAACCAAACAGCATTTTGGGAGTCTGGGGCGGGGGAGGGGGAATCATAGCAACTTTCCCCAAATATTTACCAGCTCTCTGGAAACCTTCTGCTAAGATTTATGCCTCCAATAGACAGGAAAGGCAAGAGTTCTGGGGTTTGCAGAGTTCTCTCTCTAGCACCTCTGCTTTCTTGGTCTGATATGTGCAAAGGAATAAGCCACACAGAGAGCACATATTTTTAACCAATTGACTCCTCTGGGTCTGCATCCACATGTCATTCACAGTTGAGCTGTGAATTGCTGCATTGTAGTAATCATTCACAACTGATTTGGCTTGTCGACATAGCTGCAACAACAGTGTAATATGTAACTGTGTGAATGAAGCCATATTACTATAGTCAGAGCTATGGTTGTACAGAAGAAGAGGAGTTTGGATTTATACTCCCCCTTTCTGTTCTAGAAGGAGACTCAAAGGGGCTTACAATCTACTTTCTCCCCCCGCCCCAACAAACGCCCTGTGAGGGGGGTGAGGCTGAGAGAGCTTCCTAGAGCTATGACTAGCCCAAGGTCACCCAGCTGGCTTGTGTTGGAGTGTACAGGCTAATCTAGTTCCCCAGATAAACCTTCCACAGCTCAAGTGGCAGAGCGAGGAATCAAACCTGGTTCTCCAGATTAGAATGTACTTGCTCTTAACCACTATGCCACTGCTGCTCCTACAGGTAGTACATGGTACTATAGTCCAGGCTATGGTTGTACAGATGTACAAGAAAATGCAAACTGCATTACAGAGCACACAGTTCTGGTTCATGAGAATCCCCAGAGTTTGTTTTTGAACCTTCTGACTATGAAGCCTGCCATGCTTAATAATAGCTAAATGGCCCCATCCATGTTCAGAGATAGTATAAGTCAGCCCCTCATTACATACAGGATCATCTGGCTGGACCCTGCTGGAAACAGTCAGATAAAACAGGGCTCCTCTTATGGAAGTGTGTGGGAATTTCAGAAGCCGGAGGGGGTGCACTAACTGTGTCATCTTAAGCAGTTATATACGGCTTGGAAACAGGGCCAACTTAACACATGGGCATGCAGGGCAGTTGCCTGGGACCCCCTTGAGCAGGGGTGGCCAACCTATGGTGCTCCAGATGTTCATGGACTACAATTCCCATCAGCTGCTGCCAGCATAGCCAATTGACCATGCTGGCAGGGGCTGATGGGAATTGTAGTCCATGAACATCTGGAGCACCATAGGTTGGCCACCTCTGCGCCTCGAGCATAGGAGCCCCATGCTTACCTATGTATGTTGTGACTTGCTGTGAATAAATAAATACTATACTAAACTATAAATATTTGTTATTGGAAAATTTTGAAATTTTGGTGGTTTTCAAAGCTCATGTAGTAGTGATTGTTGTGGGTTTTCCGAGCTGTCTGGTAGATCTTGTTCCTAATATTTCACCTGCATCTGAAGTGTATCACAGAGGGAAGTCTGTTACACACTGTGTCCAGTTATATTATTCAAATGTTTGTGTTCATTAATCTTTGCTGTCCAGCATTTTTTTAATGTTTAAACACTCATTTTGTTGGAAGTACCAATAACAATATGTTTAATTTTATTGATCCATAAACATTTTTATTCCTGTAAGTGGTTGTGTAAATAGGGACCCAATGTACTGCTTTGCTGGGGGCCTATATGCTGTTATGATGGCCCTGCTTGGAAAGGTACTGTGAATGAACATCTGAAAGCTGCCTTTGACCAAGTAAGATCACCGACTCATTCAGCTAAGTATGGCACGTTCTAACCGGCAGTAGCATTCCAAAACTGTGGTCAGAGGCCTTTCTAAGTGCCTGCTGCCCTTTACCTCGAGGCTGTCAGAGAGCTTTTACATGAAAAGCATGTGCTCTGCCAATTAGCTGTGACCATCCCCACCCTGTTCCTTCAAGTAAGATTGTCAAGTGGTTGAATGGAGCTCTGCAGAGTTGCTTGCCCTGCCCCGTGACTAAAAAAGCCAGAATAAATTATGGAGAATAAATAAACACTACCAGATCAATTGTTCAAAATCTGAACATTATTCACGCTGCTCAGTTTGCATAATTGATACATATCACATCACCAGAATTCTGCATTTCTTGGTGCAGAAGATGAATCGCTCAGACAAATAAAATCCCAGAAGCAAAAAACCTCATAATAGTGCTCAGATCAGAAGGAGATTTTTCAGACAATTCATAAAATCAGTTCTAGGTGTGGTGGTCATCAGGTGAGGAAGGTGCATACACAGCTGGAATTTTCTGCTAGTTCTTCAGAAACACCACCAACTGAAAAGGTACAGTGGCCCTTATAATCAGCATCCTAGGGAGGGAAAAAAAGGAATGACATCTCATATCCCAGGTAAACCTTTAAAAGCTATAGCAGCTTTAGGAGTCCACAAAATATAACCGAATCTAAAAAAGCATCAACTTTTGCCAAGCATCCTTGCCTGACTTCCAGGACATCAGTTCTTTACTTGCTGCAGGTAATGAATGGCTGTTGAGAACCTAAGTAGAATAGTTGGTGTTGCCAGCTCTGGGTTGGGAAACTCTTGGAGATTTAGGGTTGAAGTCTGAAAAAGGCACAATTTAGAAAGGAGAGAGACCTCAATGGGGTATAACGCCTTAGAGTCCACCTTCCAAAGTGGCCAATTTCTCCATGGGAGATGACCTCTGCCATCAGTTGTAATAGCAAGAGATCTCCAGCCAACACCTGGAGGATGGCAGCCATAGCTATATAGAATCGCATCCCTAGTGAGCTCTCTCCCTAAACCCTACCCTCCTCAGCCTCCACCCCTACATCTCCTGGAATTTTCCACCCGAGTTGGCAACCCTGTGTCCCAACTGGAGATTGGCAACCCTGAGTGCAGTAGTTGGGATGGTGACCAGGCTAGAAGAAGAGAGCTGGAGTGATTCCCACTTCCCATTGCACAGTCAATGAGGTCCCCACCCCAAGTGGGAAAAGGGATTTCCCTGGCAAACTACCTTGAGGCCATCTATTCCAGGATCCTTGATTTCCCCTTTGGCCTGGCTAGGATAACTCCAGCATGAGATGCGCACTGGAGGGAGCCCAAATTGGCTGCTGAGAGCAACTTCATCCATCGCTCCAAAAATCACCACAGGTCATGCAACTTGAGACATCTGCGTCATCCTCACTTTGAATTGTTTCAACCTGTCTCGTTCCCAGCCTGGGCGACGTTTTGCCCAAGCAGGTTACGCAGATGGGGCTCCCTCGGCTTCAGCTGTCCAAGGAAAACAGCTTGTGTGGGCTGTGCTGTTCCCAAATCTTGCGCCACTCTTACACAGAAAGGCTGGCCTCATTCCTGGCCAGTTTGTCCCCACCCCTTTGCTGATGAAGGACTCCCACTCCTCAAGGCCTCCCCCGGGACTGCAGGTTTTGGTGACCTCACAGTCGGTTGCTATGGGGAGCTGAGGAGGTTCACAAACATGACCCAACCACCTATGGCCTCATCCCAGAACATGTACCTAAGGGGGGTGGGGGGAAAACCCACGCACACAATTGTTTTCTTAGGAGAACTTTCTGATGAAATGAAGTTGGCCAAATCGGAGACCAGAAACTGTTCTGCCAGGGCATTCCTCCGACCTAGCTTAAAGAACTTCCCTTTACTATGGAGCCTTCAGGGACCCTTCTGCTGGAAGCAGAGTCTCTTAACTGGCAGAAACGTTCCTTAGACTGGCAGAAGCCTTCAAAATGGCTGAGCATAGTGGTGGGAAACACACCTTTGCCTCTGAGCATGCATAGGGTGTTTTTTCTTAAGCACTAAGTAACCACAACCAACTTGCACATCTGGGTTAGGGAGATGGGTTCCAAGTCAGGGGATGTGACATCCAAGCCTTTGAAGGGGTTGCTGTGAGCATCAGCTTTTTATGCCAATGATCATTATTTCACTTTGGACGTTGGACTTCTGCTCTGAGACGGCCAGTGTGGTACAGTAGTTAAGAGCAGCGGATTCTAAACTGGAGAACTGGGTTCGATCCCCCTGTCCTCCACGTGAGACCTGCTGGGTGACCTTGGGCCAATCACAGTTCTCTCAGAACTTCCTCAGCTCACATGGAGGCAGCCAATGGCAAACCAGCTCTGATCATCTTTTGCCTTGCCATAAGCCATCTGTGACTTGATGGCCCTTTCTACCACCACCAACACCACTTCTGTTCTGAAGAGTTGTTCCACCCTCCCCATTTCAGCCTCATGCCAATCCTGTTGGAGAGAAGAAAGTTGTACTCGTGGGGTGACATGTCATGGTCTCTTTGTGAGGGGCAAGCTATCATTTGAAATTGGGATTATGCGTGACCAGGGCATTTGCCCTGAAATTAAATAAGAGGGGAAAAAATCCAAAATCATCTCTGTAAGATTTCGAACTGGTAGGCTGCAGATATTTTATCAAGAAGAAGAAGAGGAAGAGGAGGAGGAGGAGTTTGGATTTATATCCTCCCTTTAAGGAGACTCAAAGGGGCTTACAATCTTCTTTCCTGTCTCTCCTCACAACAAACACCCTGTGAGGTAGGTGGGGCTGAGAGAGCTTTGAAGAACTGTGACTAACCCAAGGCCACCCAGCTGGCATGTGTTGGAGTGCACAAGCTAATCTGGTTCACCAGATAAGCCTCCACAGTTCAAGTGGCAGAGTGGGGAATCAAACCCAGTTCTCCAGATTAGAGTGCACCTGCTCTTAACCACTACACATGATTTGTTTCATGTTGATTTTAAAGAGCTTTGACCCTTCGTCTCCTACTATTCTTTTACTGAGGGGAAAAATCACTTTCTCACCAGGAAGAAAACCATTCTGAGCTGTTTTTACTCCCACTGGGGATAAATATGGGCAACTGCAAGCTTTCCCCAGTTGGCTAAGAAGCAGATTAGGAGTGCTTTGCCACTGGAAAAATGACAGGGGATGAAAATGTTAAAGCTTACTCTCTCTCCATTTCTCTCCATGATAAAGCAATCCTGGCAGCTGAAGTTGCAAAGGAAAAAAAGAAATTGTCAAAAATAAACAAGGAAGAAATCAAAACACTGGACCCCGGAGTGAGGATTTGAATCTGGGTTGCTCTGAGCCAGCCCAGAACTCTGTTATTTATTTAGATGTGCATACTCTGCTTTTCCTCCCCACTATGGACCCAAATGGCTGATAGTATAATTCTCCTGCCTTTAGGATTGTTATTGCTAACCTCCAGGAATTACAACTAATCTTCACAATCCGGGTAACAGTACCACTGGGAAAAAAACAACAGCTTTGAAGGATAGACTCTATTCTATGGCATTCTACCCCACTGAGGTCCCGCCCCTCCCTAAACTAGACCCTTCCTTGACTGTACCCCCCAATCTCAAGGAAGTTCTCAACCAGGAGTTGGCAACCCTATCTGTCCTCCATTTTAACTTCACAATAACAGTCTCTGGGGTAGGTTAGGCAGAGAGAGAGAGTAATTGGCCCAAGGTCACCCAGTGAAGTCCAACGGGTAGAGCGGAGATTTGTGTCCCAGTCTCCCAGATGCTAGCAATATTTTAGTCTTTTGTTTTCTGTAATTTAAAAGCCCCTCATAATCCACTATTATAGCACATTTAAATTCAGCTCCAAAGGTAGCCTTCGTCTGGATCTACACCTTGTTAGATATTGCAGCATCCAGGATCTTCCTGCTGCTTGTTGATCAAGAGAAAAGTGGAGTAGAAATTTTAAAAATATAATACAATCCACAAGGTGAATGATCACAACAGTGCAATATTCATGATGTGCAAATCCTACCTTTTGTCCAGGGAGTTTCTAAGCTCAAATACGCACGCTAACTAGTACTGATGTGGCATCTCAAAGGATTCTTTCCTTGTCTTGGGGAAGCTCCAGGTCAAGATGATTCGCGAAGCTGTGACCTTAAGCATCTTGGCTGGGGAGTCTTGCGAGGATGTCCTCAGGTCATGGGCAGCTCTCAGAAGTACTCCAGTTGGGCGTGGTTCGTTCAGGGTCGCTGGTGTCTGAGCAGCCCTTGCAAAACCAGCTTGTAGATTGGACGTCATGAAAAAAAATCTTGCTGTTCCAAATGGACTTTGGCTGTCGAAGGACTCCCTTATGGGATGGGTGGAAACCTTCTAACTTGGCTCAGTGCAGCCTCAATTGGACAGTGTTTAGGAAACAAGCTGTCAGGAACAACCCTCCTCCCCTGGGCCCAAAAAGCTGCCAGGATGCTTAAAAAACACTCTTGGGGAAAAAATCTGAAAAAAAAGGTGCTAATTTGTCCAGCGAGCTCCACCTGAAATCTGGATTGCTATCGCGTTTGTTTCTTACCAGCCCGGCCTCTAGGATTGCAATGACAGCCAAACTCACAAAAATTCAAACCATCTCCAGCTTTTCTCTCCATGCATGACAATGTGCTGCCTTCTCAATTGGTGTGCATCAGGCTGCAGATAAAAACATGGGAGCAGTTCGAGAAAGGGAGAGGCAAACCTGGTGGAAAAGCTCTGGGCAAGTGACAATGGACCAGAAGAAATTTAATCCGATTAATTAAAATCTGAGCAAAATATCTAATGTATTGTCGAAGGCTTTTTTTTGCGTGGCTGGATTCAACTGGTTGTTCTGGAAGTTTTTTTTCAGGCTAGTGTGGCTGTGGTCTGGTAGCACTTTATCTTGTTCCTAACACACATTTAGCCCACATCTGTGGCTGGCACCTTCAGAGGTGTATCCACAGAAGTCTGCGTACACACAGTGTGTGGAGATTCCCTCTATTGCACACAGTGTGTATTAGACTTCCCTCTATGATACACCTCTGAAGGTGCCAGCCCCAGATGCAGGCGAAACGTTAGGAACAAGATCCACCAGACCACAGCCACACAGCCCGGAAAACTCACAACAACCAAAAAAGCTAATGCTCAACAGATGTCAAAGCATGCTCCTTGCAGGCTTAGGCCTGGTCTTTCCCTCACAATGATCTCTGGAGCAGTTCTGTTGTGTTTCAGTGGTGCCAAACAAAGGTTCTCGTTGACAACTGAAATGTTCAAGACTTATACTGAAGGGAAAAACTGTGTGTGATCTGGAGATCAGAGCACTGTAAATATTATCAGCGTGTTTTATAGGTGGAGTCTTTTCACAATCAGTTTAAACAAAACCAGGGCGGTTTTTAAGGGGGTGGGCTGTGGTAGAGAAGGAGATTAATCAGCATTCTTTACAGCTAAGGTTGCCAGAGCCAGGTTGGAAAATTCCTGAAAATTTGGGGGTGGCAGCTAGACAGGTTGGGGTTTAGAGCAGGACTTCCCCAGGGCTGTTATGCCACACTGCCCAGCCACAAAAGCAGCCATTTTTTTCCGGTGGAACTGATCTCAGTGGTCCAAGGGACCTCAGTGTGGTATCATGTCAGAGAATCCATCTTCCAAAGCAGCCATGTTCTCCAGGAGAAACCTGTCATCTGGAGATGAGTTGTAATTCCAGATCTCCAGGCTCCAACTGGGGATTGGCAACTCTATCAGTAGTAGCCTTCACCCCTGCAATTACTTCCTGCAATCTCATGTCTTGGGAAGCTGGCTGCAGTTAAGCGGTAAAAAGACAAAAGCTCTTGGCACAACCTCGGTGATCTGATCATATTCTCAGTCTAGAGGGGCTCAGAGCCAATTTCATGCACCCAGAAGAACTTGGAAAGGGGGAAGCAAAGTTGTGGCAGGTTTGGGGCATCTTTAAGCACAGAGATCTACAGCTCTGGCCAGGTTTGATTCTCCACACATGACATAACACACTCTCTTACATTAATAGGACATAATTCTGTGTGAAAAAAATGAACTTTAAAAACCACTTTATTCTTATATAAGTATCTTCTGACCTTGAGGAATTGTCAGGATAAAAAACATCCTGATGAAGGATGGCAGACTGGGAGAGAGAGAGAGAGATCTATGGGGGTGGGGGCCACCAGAATATTCCCTTGTGAAAGTCCACTGAGATGGAATGTCTTGCACTTCAGTGGGATGTTTTTGGGACAGCTTCCCACTAAACTGTGCCCCATTCAGTTTAGCAAGGATTTGGGATTTGGGATTTTTTTTTTTAACTTCAGGCACCAAAATGTCTGGAGCTGCCCCTGGAAGCCTGCCCGGATCAGCTTGTAGATCTCAGAGTCACATCAATTATAACATATTTCCTACCTGTATCTGTGTGGGAAATTGCCATTCTTGAGATTTCTTTTGGTAATCCTTAGGTTCTGGTCTTTGAATTGCATTTCAGCAGTTATCTTGTGGTTATACCATAATATTTGTATGCTTGTAATCTTTATTGGTACACACACATATGCATGCATGAACACACAGTGACACACACTTGCTTACGCAGAGTACTGTTATTGCTAGTGGCTCATTCTTTCTGTTTTGTGGTTTGTTTGGGTCAACCACCTTTGTCCATGCAGCGAAACAAAGACATTTGTGTTTCTCTCCATTGTCACGCAAGTGCACCAGTATCCTGTTTCTGAGAATCACCAAAGAACTTAACAGTGCAGGTAGAAATGAAGTGTTTAAAGAGTTAGGCAGTAGTTTCTGAAGTGTATATTCAATTCAAGAAGTTTTAGCTATGAGAATTAAATTAACAACATAAGAAGAGTCCTGCTGGATCAGACCAGTGGTCCATCTAGTCCACTAGTGTGATCCCATAGCACCCGGCTTCTCTGCACAAGCCACAACTCCTCACGACTCTGAATCGGCCTCCTTCCAGTCAGGAGGAATGCTCAGAGCAAGGGCTCCAGGAGAAACAGAAGACTGTTATTTTTTATTCTTTAGCAGGATAAAAGGTAAACATTTTTGGATATAGGAATGAAATGTGCCTCCCATTGTAATTGAAAGAGGTTCCCCAGGGTCAAACCGCATATGTACAGCAACACATGTTGTTTTGTTTTGATTTAAAAAAAAAATCCCTCCCTTTGCAAATACAGCTGATAGAGCTGCTTTTTCATGGCAGAGAAGGGGAGAGAGGAAAAGGAAGGAGCTCTTTAACACTTTCTTCCCCTGTGGCTTTCTTGTCGGAAGGGTACGAGCAACGGCTTTTTTCAGCAGAGGAAGAAAGGGGTTAAAGAGTCCCCCCTCTCCACACCATTCTTCACCTTGAAAAAGCAGTCCCTTCAGCTGCATTTGCCAAAGACAGGAGGAACTGACTGCAATGGGTTTTCCAGGCTGTCCGACTGTGGTCTGGTGGTTTTCGTTCCTCACATTTTGCCCACATCGATGGTTGAGATGGGTTTCTCTCTGTGTGAGATGTGTTCCTTTCCATATTTCTCTCCACATTGTGCCACAGAGAGAAAACACATCTTACTGTGACATGCCTCTGAAGATGCCAACCATAGATGCAGGTGAAATGTTAGGAGCAAAAAACTGCTAGACCACGGTCACACATCCCAGACAGCACACAACAGCCAGTTGGTTCTGGACGTGAAAGCCTTGTGAGGAAAGGGGGAATCCGGCATGTGGCATACAAACTGAACAAGTGCAAAGGGCCTGGGAGTTGCTCCCGCTGCCCCCTTTCTCTCAAGATTTGCTTATTGTTTTTCCAGGCATCGAGAAACACCAGCCAGGAGGGCAAAGCTGGCACCCTCCCAAGACAGTCAGGAGAAAGGCAGCTTTCTGCGTTCTCTAGCACAACAGTGCCCGGCAGCGTGGGCTTTTGAGGGTTAAAAATAGACACCAGATTTCAGTTAGCAAATGTGGAGGCGGGAAAAGCAGCAGCCGGGCTGTTTATCAGACTGTGCTTTCCCCAAGAGAGACCAAAATTAGTCAGATCAGAGGTCGGCACATAACTGTGTGCCTACGTGGTGTCTTTCAGTTCTTGGGACTACGATATCACAAACATTTCATTGTGTGTTGGCCTTGGGGGAAAAGGCCTGATGCAAGCAGAGGTTCATTGAGAGGTGCCTAAATCACTTTACCCCGTTTCTAGATCCAAAGCATCACACAGGACATTCTCAGGGCCCAAGATGCCCAGAATTTGTCCAAGACATTTTGAATCCAGAGGTAGAAAACCCACCTGGCATTTAAAGGTTGCCAACTTCCAGGTGGAGCCTAACAACTGTTACCCAGACTACAGAGATCAGTTCCTCTGGAGAAAATGGCGGCTTCTTGGTCTGGAGGGATAGGATTCTCAGTAGCCTGGTCATTCTTTTTGTGTTGTCAGATTTTTACCCCACCCCTCTGCCAGGGTGCTTAAGGCTGTGTAGATGTTCTTGTCCCCCCCACCCCCACACCTCACCCCAGTTTAATCCTCACCACAACCCTATGTGGTAGATGTCGATTAGAGAAACAGTGGCTGTGGCCCTCGAAGGTCCACACCGAATAACAGAGCAGAAAATTCCCAGAACCCCAGCTCTGCAAGATCCCCTAATCCAACATTTTAACCACTATACCATGGGTCTACTTTCGGCTCTCCAGATGTTCATGGACAACAAATCCCATCAGCCATTGCCAGCATGGCAGGGGCTGATGGGAATTGTAGTCCATAAACATCTGGAGAGCTGCAGGTTGCAGACCCCTGCACTATACCATGATGGCAGTGGTTGTGTAAAGGATTCAATGATGTTGATGGTGAAGTAACCTTGAGTGCATAGCTTTGGGATAGACTCTATTCTATGGCCATTCTCTACCCCACTGGTCCCACCTCCCCTAAACTAGGCCCTTCATGACTGTACCCCCCCCAATCTCAAGGGGAAGTTCTCAACAGAGTTCAACCCTATCTGTCCTCCCATTTTAACTTCACAATAGCAATTTCTAGGGTAGGTTAGGCAGAGAGAGTAGTGGCCCAAAGGTCACCCAGTGAGAAGTCCAAGCAGGGTTGGGAGATTTGTGTCCCAGTCTCCCAGATGCTATAATATTTTTAGTCTTTTGTTTCTGTAATTTAAAAGCCCCCTCATAATCCCACTAATATAGCACATTTAAATTCAGCTCCAAAGGTAGCCTTCGTCTGGATCTACACCTTGTTAGATATTGCAGCATCCAGGATCTTCCTGCTGCTTGTTGATCAAGAGAAAAGTGGAGTAGAAATTTAAAAAATATAATACAATCCACAAGGTGAATGATCACAACAGTGCAATATTCATGATGTGCAAATCCTACCTTTTGTCCAGGGAGTTTCTAAGCTCAAATACGCACGCTAACTAGTACTGATGTGGCATCTCAAAGGATTCTTTCCTTGTCTTGGGGAAGCTCCAGGTCAAGATGATTCACGAAGCTGTGACCTTAAGCATCTTGGCTGGGGAGTCTTGCGAGGATGTCCTCAGGTCATGGGCAGCTCTCAGAAGTACTCCAGTTGGGCGTGGTTCGTTCAGAATTGTAGTGTCTGAGCAGCCCTTGCAAAACTTCAGCAGATTGGACGTCATGAAAAAAAAAATCTTGCTGTTCCAAATGGACTTTGGCTGTTGAAGGACTCCCTTATGGGATGGGTGGAAACCTTCTAACTTGGCTCAGTGCAGCCTCAATTGGACAGTGTTTAGGAAACAAGCTGTCAGGAACAACCCTCCTCCCCTGGGCCCAAAAAGCTGCCAGGATGCTTAAAAAACCCTCTTGGGGGAAAAATCTGAAAAAAAGGTGCTAATTTGTCCAGCGAGCTCCACCTGAAATCTGGATTGCTATCGTGTTTGTTCTTACCAGCCCGGCCTCTAGGATTGCAATGACAGCCAAACTCACAAAAATTCAAACCATCTCCAGCTTTTCTCTCCATGCATGACAATGTGCTACCTTCTCAATTGGTGTGCATCAGGCTGCAGTTAAAAACATGGGAGCAGTTCGAGAAAGGGAGAGGCAAACCTGGTGGAAAAGCTCTGGGCAAGTGACAATGCACCAGAAGAAATTAAATCCGATTAATTAAAATCTGAGCAAAATATCTAATGTATTGTTGAAGGCTTTTGCGGCTGGATTCAACTGGTTGTTGTGAGTTTTCCAGGCTGTGTGGCTGTGGTCTGGTAGATCTTGTTCCTAACATTTCGCCCACATCTGTGGCTGGCACCTTCAGAGGTGTATCACAGAGAGAAGTCTGTTACACACAGTGTGTATTAGACTTCCCTCTATGATACACCTCTGAAGGTGCCAACCAGGCCTGGCCAACGTTAAATTAAGATCCTGTTTCCACAACCAACTCCCAACTCCACAACAACTAAAAATAATGCTCAACAGATGTCGAAGCATGCAGGCTTAGGCCTGGTCTTTCCCTCACAATGATCTCTGGAGCAGTTCTGTTGTGTTTCAGTGGTGCCAAACAAAGGTTCTCGTTGACAACTGAAATGTTCAAGACTTATACTGAAGGGAGAAACTGTGTGTGATCTGGAGATCGGAGCACCGTAAATATTATCAGCGTGTTTTATAGGTGGAGTCTTTTCACAATCAGTTTAAACAAAACCAGGGCGGTTTTTAAGGGGGTGGGCTGTGGTAGAGAAGGAGATTAATCAGCATTCTTTACAGCTAAGGTTGCCAAGCGCCAGGATTGGAAAAGATTCCACACAGAAAAAAAATTTAGGGGGTGGCAGCTAGAGAGGTTGGGGTTTAGAGCAGGACTTCCCCAGGGCTGTTATGCCACACTGCCCAGCCACAAAAGCAGCCATTTTTTTTCCAGTGGAACTGATCTCAGTGGTCCAAGGGACCTCAGTGTGGTATCATGTCAGAGAATCCATCTTCCAAAGCAGCCATGTTCTCCAGGAGAAACCTGTCATCTGGAGATGAGTTGTAATTCCAGATCTCCAGGGTCCAACTGGGGATTGGCAACTCGATCAGTAGTACTTCACCTACCAATTACTTCCTGCAATCTCATGTCTTGGGAAGCTGGCTGCAGTTAAGCGGTAAAAAGACAAAAGCTCTTGGCACAACCTCGGTGATCAGTCTTATTCTCAGTCCTAGGGGAGAAACAGAGCCAATTTCATGCACCAGAAGAACTTGGAAAGAGCAAAGTTGTGGCTTGAGTTTGGCATCTTTAAGCAGAGATCTACAACTCTGTGGGTTTGATTCCTGTGCCTCTGCCCATTTAAATAGGACATAATTCTGTGTGAAAAAATGAACTTTAAAAAAACACTTTTATTTATTCTTATATAAGTATCTTCTGACCCTGAGGAATTGTCAGGATACACTTTATCCCTGATGAAGGATGGCAGACTGGGAGAGACCCTATGAGAGGGTGGGGGCCACCAGAATATTCCCTTGTGAAAGAGATCACTGAGATGGATGTCTTGCACTTCGGTGAGATAACTAGGACAACTTCCCACTAAACTGTGCCCCATTCAGTTTAGCAAGGATTTGGGATTTGGGATTTTTTTTTTAACTTCAGGCACCAAAATGTCTGGAGCTGCCCTGAAGCCTGCCGGACCAACTTGTAGATCTCAGGGAAGTCACATCAGATTATAACTTATATTTCCTACCTAGTCATGAGTATCTGTGTTGGGAAATTGCATTCTTGAGATTTCCTTTGGTAATCCCTTAGGTTCTAGTCTTTGGTGCATTTCCAGCAGTTGTAGTAGCACCATAATGTTTGTATGCTTGTAATCTTTATTGATACACACACATATGCATTACATGAACACAGTGACACACTTACATGAAGAGTACTGTTATTGCTAGTGGCTCATTCTTTCTGTTTTGTGGTTCGTTTGGGTCAACCACCTTTGTCCATGCAGCGAAACAAAGACATTTGTGTGTCTCTCCATTGTCACCCAAGTGCACCAGTATCCTGTTTCTGAGAATCACCAAAGAACTTAACAGTGCAGATAGAAATGAAGTGTTTAAAGAGTTAGGCAGTAGTTTCTGAAGTGTATATGCAATTCAAGAAGTTTTAGCTATGAGAATTAAATTAACAACATAAGAAGAGTCCTGCTGGATCAGACCAGTGGTCTATCTAGTCCACTAGTGTGATCCCATAGCACCCGGCTTCTCTGCACAAGCCACAACTCCTCACGACTCTGAATCGGCCTTCTTCCAGTCAGGAGGAATGCTCAGAGCAAGGGCTCCAGGAGAAACAGAAGACTGTTATTTTTTATTCTTTAGCAGGATAAAAGGTAAACATTTTTGGATATAGGAATGAAATGTGCCTCCCATTGTAATTGAAAGAGGTTCCCCAGGGTCAAACCGCATATGTACAGCAACACATGTTGTTTTGTTTTGATTTTTTAAAAACAAAACCCTCCCTTTGCAAATACAGCTGATAGAGCTGCTTTTTCATGGCAGAGAAGGGGAGAGAGGAAAAGGAAGGAGCTCTTTAACACTTTCTTCCCCTGTGGCTTTCTTGTCGGAAGGGTACGAGCAACGGCTTTTTTCAGCAGAGGAAGAAAGGGGTTAAAGAGTCCCCCCTCTCCACACCATTCTTCACCTTGAAAAAGCAGTCCCTTCAGCTGCATTTGCCAAAGACAGGAGGAACTGACTGCAATGGGTTTTCCAGGCTGTCCGACTGTGAATGCAATTGGTTTCGTTCCTCACATTTTGCCCACATCGATGGTTGAGATGGGTTTCTCTCTGTGTGAGAATGTGTTCCTTTTCCATATTTCTCTCCACATTTGTGCCACAGAAAAACACATCTCACTTTGGCATACCTCTGAAGATGCCAACCATAGATGCAGGTGAAATGGCTGGGCAAAAACTGCACACCATGGTCACCCCAGACAGCAACACACAACCAGTTGGTTCTGGGCGGTAGAAAGCCTTGTGAGGGGAATAGGCATGTGAGAAACTTAACAAGTGCAGAGGGCCGCAGGGTTGCTCCCACTGCCCCCTTTCTCTCAAGGTTGCTTGTGTTTTGCAGGCATCCCGAGAAACACCAGCCAGGAGGGCAAAGCTGCACCCCTCCCGAGACAGTCAGGAGAAGGCAGCTTTCTGCATTCTCTAGCACAAGAGTGCCTGGCAGCGTGTGGGCTTTTGAGGGTTAAAAATAGACACTATAGATTTCCAGTTAGCAAATGTGGAGGTGGGAGAAAAGCAGCAACGGGCTGTTTATGGAGCTAAGAGCCAAAGTGTGTAGTCCAGATCGAGATTCGACACATAACATTGTGCTTACTGCATTGGTGTCTTTCAGTTCTTGGGACTACAATATCACAAACATTTCATTGTGGCCTTGGAGGAAAAAAGGCCTGATGCAAGCAGGGGTTTGTTGAGAGATGCCTAAATCACTTTACCCGTTTCACAGATCCAAGAGCATCACACAGGACATTTCTCAGGAGCCGAATTGGCATTTGTCCAAGACATTTTGAATACAGAGGTAGAAAATCCACCTTGCCAACTTCCAGGTGGAGCCTAACAACTGTTACCCAGACTACAGAGATCAGTTCCTCTGGAGAAAATGGCGGCTTCTTGGTCTGGAGGGATAGGATTCTCAGTAGCCTGGTCATTCTTTTTCTGTTGTCAGATTTTTATCCCACCCCTCTGCCAGGGTGCTTAAGGCTGCATAGATGTTCTTGTCCCCCCCCCCTGCCCCCACACCTCACCCCAGTTTAATCCTCACGACAACCCTATGTGGTAAATTAGGCTGACTTGCCCAAGGTCACACCGAGAACAGAGCAGGAATTTGAACCCAGATCTCTCAGGTCCCCTAATCCAACATTTTAACCACTATACCAGGGGTCTACAACCTGCGGCTCTCCAGATGTTCATGGACAACAAATCCCATCAGCCCTTGCCAGCATGGCAGGGGCTGATAGAATTAGATCAGAACATTTTACTCCCAAAGCCTTTTATTTCTGCGTCTATGGAATTCCTTACAGGTTGGGCATGGGTGCAACAGCATTTCACAAGCATATAATTAACAAACTAATTAAACAAATTGATGCATTCTTCACATAAGATATAAATGGCCCCTTGTTTAAGATGGCCTTCAGAAAAAAGATTAGGGGTATACACATATGCCAGCATGTCACAACTGACCTTTGGCAACCCAAGCAAGGGCTTTCAGGGCATGTTGAGAATCAAAGGTGGGTTGCCATTGCTTTCCTCTGCAGGTCTCCCATCCAAGTGCCAACCCTCCTTATTTTCCAGGGTCTGACGAAATTGGGCTATATTATGTCGCCTACCCTCTCAGAAAGAAAAAAAATAGATGGTGTTTATTTGTTTATTCTAACCTGGAGAACCAGGTTTGATTCCCCACTCCTCCACCTGAGCGGCAGACGCTTATCTGGTGAACCATATGTTTTTCCGCACTCCTAAGTTCCTTCTGGGTGACCTTGGGCTAGTCACAGTTCTTCAGAATTCTCTCAGCCCCATCTACCTCACAAGGTGTCTGTTCTGGGGAGAGGAAGGGAAAGGAGATGGTAAGCCACCCTGAGTCTCCTTACAGGAGAGAAAGCTGGGATATAAATAAAACTCCTCCTCCTCCTCCTCCTTCTTCTGTGATACCTAAATGGCACCTCTTCTATGATACCTAAATGGCACCACAATATTCAGAGGCAGGATAACTGCCCAATACCAGATGTTGAGGGCTAGGAACAAGGGATATCTGTCCCTCTATCACTCTGCTTGCAAGCTCTCAGGGCTATCTTGCTTGCCGCCCAGATGGACACTTGCCATGGTTTAACAAATTCAGGCTTTATGTTTTCAAGAATGGGTTGCTGGGACCCAACAACGAGAATCATCATTCAGTTTGCAATCATGTACATGAAGCCAGATTTGCACGGGATGTCTTGTCTCAGAATGTTCCGACAGGCGCTGGAGCAGGTTGTTCTGTTCCAGCTGGGTCTGCTAGCAAACCGTTTGCCGAATCTCTCCCTCTGGCCTGTTGAAGCCCCGGGAGCTGTTGTGGCTGCCCGGATTCATCCGAGTCTTTCTGTGCCGTGCAAGAGGTTTCCTGTTTGACTCACCCAGGCCTGCCACGGTCTATGTTTGTTTGCAGCAACTGAATGGGGCTGTTAGTAATTAAAACACATGGGGTTCCCAGAAAGTGGCTCAGACCGGATATCCTTCATCAAAATACCCTAGGCATGACTGCCTAAAAATAACTCTGGCAGAACAGAAACTAAATAAACAGAGCAAGAGAAAGGCCCAGCGCCAAGTTGCACAAATTCATTTCCTGGGACAGGGTGCGGCTTCCAGGGTGATATTGGCAAGGGAGGAGCAGGGGATCCTAGCTGAAAAAGCACCGTCCCATCACACATGTGCCTACAGGCAAGGGTTGCGCACCATTCTGAGCGTGAAAAAGAATGATTATATAACTGTAGATGGGATAGAAATCCTAAGTAGCAGACTCCTGCATCTGTTCCATGAACGGTAAAGAGTAAGGCAGATGTAGTATAAAAAAAGAGACTCGAAGCACCCGAGCTTCCTCCCAGTTTTTCAGCTAGAATCACAGGAGTGGGAACTGGCAGATAAAATGCTGGCTCAGTCACTTCTCTGGTCCCTATGATCCAGGTAAGCTTGGATCCACTTGGTTTTTTCAGAGTGTTGCAGGAATGTTTACCCATTCACTTATCACTAAAGACAGCAAACTGCACTGTGAGAGCATCATGGATTGGGGTGTTTCCTGCTGTCATCACAGACCTAGCCAATCAGCATCCCAAGGGCTCTCAGCTGCCTGATGAGGCCTGCAAATCTCCTGGAATAATTACTGATCTCCAGATAAAGTTGCCAGATCTCCTCTGGTCGCTGGCATGAGAGGGGGCGGGGCGGGTGCAGTATGGTTGCCAGATCCAGGTTTGGAATCACAAGGAGATGGAGCCTGGGAAGAACAGGGACGTAAGTGGGGTACAGTGCCATAGAGTCCACCTTCCAAACCATCCATTTTCTCCAGGGGAACTGATCTCTGTAGTCTGGAGACAAAGTGTGATTCCTAGGAATCCCCAGATCCCACCTGGAGGCTGGCATCCCAGAGATTAGTTCCCCTGGAGAAAATGGCTTTGGAGGGTGGGTTCTTGGGCATTATACTTCGCTGAGGTCCCTCCCACCCCAAATCCCACCCATCCCAGGCTCCACCTTTAAATTTCTAGGACTTCCTTAAATGTGTGGAGTTTTGCCTTCCCTATCTCACAGCTGAGCTTTAAAGTCCAGGATATTTACGAATGTAGTGAGGATTCTTCCAGAGAAGCCCCATTGCTCTAAAACTTCCTTCCTTCCGTCTTCCTTCCTTCCTTCCTTCCTTCCTTCCTTCCTTCCTTCCTTCCTTCCTTCCTTCCTTCCTTCCTTCCTTCCTTCCTTCCTTCCTTCCTTCCTTCCTTCCTTCCTTCCTTCCTTCCTTCCTTCCTTCCTTCCTTCCTTCCTTCCTTCCTTCCTTCCTTCCTTCCTTCCTTCCTTCCTTCCTCTCAGTTCCTGTGTGCAAAAAACCTAGTGGCAAAGCTTGAAGCTTCTTGATTTTTGGTGACCCCAAAGGGTGTTCAAGGCAAGGCTCAGAGACGGTTTGCCATTGCCTGGCCCTGCATCATGCCCCTGATATTCCTTGGAGGTCTCTCCTGGTGTTCTTTGGAGATATCTGCCATGGTTGAGACTGAGAGTGTGCTTGGCCCAAGGTCTCCCGACAAGTTTCTATGACGCAGTGGGGATTCGAACCTGGATTTCCCAGAAGCACCACACCGTGTTGCCTCTCAGCTCCCAATTCTAGTTAATAAATAAAAGAGTTCAGGGAAGAAGCCAAGGCTCCCAAAAATGTTCATAATATATATTTATAGCTGCAGTCTGAAAACAAATGAATACCTGAAACAAGAAAATGCAAATAAGAGGCTGCTGGCCACCAGTTTAGCTGATTTTAGAAGGAGGGGTGGTGGTGGATAGATTTAGAGAGGATCGATATATTGCTAGCTTCCATTTGGACTTCCATTGATTGCGAAATGCACCCCCAACCTCTTATAACCCTTTCAGGGCTCAAAAAGACCTGCAAAATCACACACTTTTTTGTCAATAAAATGCAAATGGTAAGCTCATATGCAACCTCAGTTTGCCTCTGGGCAGTGCAGGGAAGGCAGAGGATGTTTAACCCTTTGGGGTTCTCAAACTGTAAGTCAGAAGTTGCTATTATTTCACTACAGTGTTTCCCCAAAAATAAGACCTACCCTGAAAATAAGTCCTATCATGATTTTTCATGATTTTTGGAGGATGCTTGAAATATAAGCCCCATTCCAAAAATAAGCCCTATCGATAGTTACAGATCATGAATCGCAGACAATGCCCTGTGCTCCCTGCCAATGAGGATGCAGCTTGCGTCACATGTGACGGGGAAACAACGGGTTGCCGATAGCCCACCTTAATGAATTGTGAAGGTACCATATTTCCCCGAAAAAGAGCGGCCACGCCTACAACACGGCCGCCATTGCGGGAGGCAGGGTGGCCCAGTGAGGGCTGCCTGCCCGTCTAAGGGCAGGTGGGCAGCGTCGGGGTCAGCGTGCGCATGCTGGGAAACGTGGCACTGGGCCATGCTCAGGAGCCAGACCACAATTGGGCGAGATCGCGAGAGCATGTCATCCGTGGGGACCTATAAAAGGCCCTGCCTCGTGGCGCAGACCCCATTCAGCTGCCGGACATCAGAAGTATTTCCCCGAATATAAGACATCCTCCAAAAATAAGCCCTAATGCATCTTTGGGTGCAAAAATTAGTATAAGACCCTGTCTTATTTTTGGGGAAACACGGTAATACTGTCCTGGTACAATAGCACATATGGCAGCTATGGCTTTTTCCACTCATGCTTTTGCCTAGTATTCCTCAGCCTCCAGAACACCAAAAATCATTGCTATTATAACTGGAGTGTGTTTCCTTTTTCCTTTCCCTGAAAGCCCCCTTAACCCTTCTTCAGCCAGCAGAGGAGCAGCCTGGCTGGGCCAGACCAAGGGACAGCCGCAGCAGGTTTCCGCCACCCCCCCATGTGATCCAATAGGGGCACCCAAGGTCAATTGACCCCCCATGTCGCTCTGGCAGATACACCACTGCTGACCCTTCTATCCTCCACTTTCCTTCCGTCCTCTTCCCTAGCAGCCTCTCCTTGGCAAACCTGCTGGCCACCAGTTTAGCTGATTTTAGAAGGAGGGGTGGTGGTGGATAGATTTAGAGAGGATCGATATATTGCTAGCTCAAGTAGCTGAATAGACGCTATCAGCAGGGGAAGAGTGTTGCCTGCAACCCCTGCTTGTGTGCTTTTGTATGTATCTGACCATCTTCTGTCAGAAACAGGATGCTGTACTATATGAACCACTGGTCTGATCCGGCAGGGCACCTCATTTTTCTTCTTACAAGTGTGCCCTAAAACATATTCCGCACATCAACGTGTTAAGTGTGGGTGAGCAGGGAGCTTCCCATTACCAATCTTCTTATGGACCCATCGCCCTGAGCCCTTCGCCCTGAGCCCTTCGGGGATAGGTCCCCCCCCCCACCCCCCCCCCCCCCCACCCCCCCCCCCCCCCACCCCCCCCCCCCCCCACCCCCCCCCCCCCCCACCCC
The DNA here is from genome assembly GCF_021028975.2 of Sphaerodactylus townsendi. Classification (NCBI taxonomy): domain Eukaryota; kingdom Metazoa; phylum Chordata; class Lepidosauria; order Squamata; family Sphaerodactylidae; genus Sphaerodactylus; species Sphaerodactylus townsendi. The sequence continues at coordinate 152,097,670 of NC_059427.1, read as the reverse complement.
CCCCCCCCCCCACCCCCCCCCCCCCCCACCCCCCCCCCCCCCCACCCCCCCCCCCCCCCACCCCCCCCCCCCCCCACCCCCCCCCCCCCCCACCCCCCCCCCCCCCCACCCCCCCCCCCCCCCACCCCCCCCCCCCCCCACCCCCCCCCCCCCCCACCCCCCCCCCCCCCCACCCCCCCCCCCCCCCACCCCCCCCCCCCCCCACCCCCCCCCCCCCCCACCCCCCCCCCCCCCCACCCCCCCCCCCCCCCACCCCCCCCCCCCCCCACCCCCCCCCCCCCCCACCCCCCCCCCCCCCCACCCCCCCCCCCCCCCACCCCCCCCCCCCCCCACCCCCCCCCCCCCCCACCCCCCCCCCCCCCCACCCCCCCCCCCCCCCACCCCCCCCCCCCCCCACCCCCCCCCCCCCCCACCCCCCCCCCCCCCCACCCCCCCCCCCCCCCACCCCCCCCCCCCCCCACCCCCCCCCCCCCCCACCCCCCCCCCCCCCCACCCCCCCCCCCCCCCACCCCCCCCCCCCCCCACCCCCCCCCCCCCCCACCCCCCCCCCCCCCCACCCCCCCCCCCCCCCACCCCCCCCCCCCCCCACCCCCCCCCCCCCCCACCCCCCCCCCCCCCCACCCCCCCCCCCCCCCACCCCCCCCCCCCCCCACCCCCCCCCCCCCCCACCCCCCCCCCCCCCCACCCCCCCCCCCCCCCACCCCCCCCCCCCCCCACCCCCCCCCCCCCCCACCCCCCCCCCCCCCCACCCCCCCCCCCCCCCACCCCCCCCCCCCCCCACCCCCCCCCCCCCCCACCCCCCCCCCCCCCCACCCCCCCCCCCCCCCACCCCCCCCCCCCCCCACCCCCCCCCCCCCCCACCCCCCCCCCCCCCCACCCCCCCCCCCCCCCACCCCCCCCCCCCCCCACCCCCCCCCCCCCCCACCCCCCCCCCCCCCCACCCCCCCCCCCCCCCACCCCCCCCCCCCCCCACCCCCCCCCCCCCCCACCCCCCCCCCCCCCCACCCCCCCCCCCCCCCACCCCCCCCCCCCCCCACCCCCCCCCCCCCCCACCCCCCCCCCCCCCCACCCCCCCCCCCCCCCACCCCCCCCCCCCCCCACCCCCCCCCCCCCCCACCCCCCCCCCCCCCCACCCCCCCCCCCCCCCACCCCCCCCCCCCCCCACCCCCCCCCCCCCCCACCCCCCCCCCCCCCCACCCCCCCCCCCCCCCACCCCCCCCCCCCCCCACCCCCCCCCCCCCCCACCCCCCCCCCCCCCCACCCCCCCCCCCCCCCACCCCCCCCCCCCCCCACCCCCCCCCCCCCCCACCCCCCCCCCCCCCCACCCCCCCCCCCCCCCACCCCCCCCCCCCCCCACCCCCCCCCCCCCCCACCCCCCCCCCCCCCCACCCCCCCCCCCCCCCACCCCCCCCCCCCCCCACCCCCCCCCCCCCCCACCCCCCCCCCCCCCCACCCCCCCCCCCCCCCACCCCCCCCCCCCCCCACCCCCCCCCCCCCCCACCCCCCCCCCCCCCCACCCCCCCCCCCCCCCACCCCCCCCCCCCCCCACCCCCCCCCCCCCCCACCCCCCCCCCCCCCCACCCCCCCCCCCCCCCACCCCCCCCCCCCCCCACCCCCCCCCCCCCCCACCCCCCCCCCCCCCCACCCCCCCCCCCCCCCACCCCCCCCCCCCCCCACCCCCCCCCCCCCCCACCCCCCCCCCCCCCCACCCCCCCCCCCCCCCACCCCCCCCCCCCCCCACCCCCCCCCCCCCCCACCCCCCCCCCCCCCCACCCCCCCCCCCCCCCACCCCCCCCCCCCCCCACCCCCCCCCCCCCCCACCCCCCCCCCCCCCCACCCCCCCCCCCCCCCACCCCCCCCCCCCCCCACCCCCCCCCCCCCCCACCCCCCCCCCCCCCCACCCCCCCCCCCCCCCACCCCCCCCCCCCCCCACCCCCCCCCCCCCCCACCCCCCCCCCCCCCCACCCCCCCCCCCCCCCACCCCCCCCCCCCCCCACCCCCCCCCCCCCCCACCCCCCCCCCCCCCCACCCCCCCCCCCCCCCACCCCCCCCCCCCCCCACCCCCCCCCCCCCCCACCCCCCCCCCCCCCCACCCCCCCCCCCCCCCACCCCCCCCCCCCCCCACCCCCCCCCCCCCCCACCCCCCCCCCCCCCCACCCCCCCCCCCCCCCACCCCCCCCCCCCCCCACCCCCCCCCCCCCCCACCCCCCCCCCCCCCCACCCCCCCCCCCCCCCACCCCCCCCCCCCCCCACCCCCCCCCCCCCCCACCCCCCCCCCCCCCCACCCCCCCCCCCCCCCACCCCCCCCCCCCCCCACCCCCCCCCCCCCCCACCCCCCCCCCCCCCCACCCCCCCCCCCCCCCACCCCCCCCCCCCCCCACCCCCCCCCCCCCCCACCCCCCCCCCCCCCCACCCCCCCCCCCCCCCACCCCCCCCCCCCCCCACCCCCCCCCCCCCCCACCCCCCCCCCCCCCCACCCCCCCCCCCCCCCACCCCCCCCCCCCCCCACCCCCCCCCCCCCCCACCCCCCCCCCCCCCCACCCCCCCCCCCCCCCACCCCCCCCCCCCCCCACCCCCCCCCCCCCCCACCCCCCCCCCCCCCCACCCCCCCCCCCCCCCACCCCCCCCCCCCCCCACCCCCCCCCCCCCCCACCCCCCCCCCCCCCCACCCCCCCCCCCCCCCACCCCCCCCCCCCCCCACCCCCCCCCCCCCCCACCCCCCCCCCCCCCCACCCCCCCCCCCCCCCACCCCCCCCCCCCCCCACCCCCCCCCCCCCCCACCCCCCCCCCCCCCCACCCCCCCCCCCCCCCACCCCCCCCCCCCCCCACCCCCCCCCCCCCCCACCCCCCCCCCCCCCCACCCCCCCCCCCCCCCACCCCCCCCCCCCCCCACCCCCCCCCCCCCCCACCCCCCCCCCCCCCCACCCCCCCCCCCCCCCACCCCCCCCCCCCCCCACCCCCCCCCCCCCCCACCCCCCCCCCCCCCCACCCCCCCCCCCCCCCACCCCCCCCCCCCCCCACCCCCCCCCCCCCCCACCCCCCCCCCCCCCCACCCCCCCCCCCCCCCACCCCCCCCCCCCCCCACCCCCCCCCCCCCCCACCCCCCCCCCCCCCCACCCCCCCCCCCCCCCACCCCCCCCCCCCCCCACCCCCCCCCCCCCCCACCCCCCCCCCCCCCCACCCCCCCCCCCCCCCACCCCCCCCCCCCCCCACCCCCCCCCCCCCCCACCCCCCCCCCCCCCCACCCCCCCCCCCCCCCACCCCCCCCCCCCCCCACCCCCCCCCCCCCCCACCCCCCCCCCCCCCCACCCCCCCCCCCCCCCACCCCCCCCCCCCCCCACCCCCCCCCCCCCCCACCCCCCCCCCCCCCCACCCCCCCCCCCCCCCACCCCCCCCCCCCCCCACCCCCCCCCCCCCCCACCCCCCCCCCCCCCCACCCCCCCCCCCCCCCACCCCCCCCCCCCCCCACCCCCCCCCCCCCCCACCCCCCCCCCCCCCCACCCCCCCCCCCCCCCACCCCCCCCCCCCCCCACCCCCCCCCCCCCCCACCCCCCCCCCCCCCCACCCCCCCCCCCCCCCACCCCCCCCCCCCCCCACCCCCCCCCCCCCCCACCCCCCCCCCCCCCCACCCCCCCCCCCCCCCACCCCCCCCCCCCCCCACCCCCCCCCCCCCCCACCCCCCCCCCCCCCCACCCCCCCCCCCCCCCACCCCCCCCCCCCCCCACCCCCCCCCCCCCCCACCCCCCCCCCCCCCCACCCCCCCCCCCCCCCACCCCCCCCCCCCCCCACCCCCCCCCCCCCCCACCCCCCCCCCCCCCCACCCCCCCCCCCCCCCACCCCCCCCCCCCCCCACCCCCCCCCCCCCCCACCCCCCCCCCCCCCCACCCCCCCCCCCCCCCACCCCCCCCCCCCCCCACCCCCCCCCCCCCCCACCCCCCCCCCCCCCCACCCCCCCCCCCCCCCACCCCCCCCCCCCCCCACCCCCCCCCCCCCCCACCCCCCCCCCCCCCCACCCCCCCCCCCCCCCACCCCCCCCCCCCCCCACCCCCCCCCCCCCCCACCCCCCCCCCCCCCCACCCCCCCCCCCCCCCACCCCCCCCCCCCCCCACCCCCCCCCCCCCCCACCCCCCCCCCCCCCCACCCCCCCCCCCCCCCACCCCCCCCCCCCCCCACCCCCCCCCCCCCCCACCCCCCCCCCCCCCCACCCCCCCCCCCCCCCACCCCCCCCCCCCCCCACCCCCCCCCCCCCCCACCCCCCCCCCCCCCCACCCCCCCCCCCCCCCACCCCCCCCCCCCCCCACCCCCCCCCCCCCCCACCCCCCCCCCCCCCCACCCCCCCCCCCCCCCACCCCCCCCCCCCCCCACCCCCCCCCCCCCCCACCCCCCCCCCCCCCCACCCCCCCCCCCCCCCACCCCCCCCCCCCCCCACCCCCCCCCCCCCCCACCCCCCCCCCCCCCCACCCCCCCCCCCCCCCACCCCCCCCCCCCCCCACCCCCCCCCCCCCCCACCCCCCCCCCCCCCCACCCCCCCCCCCCCCCACCCCCCCCCCCCCCCACCCCCCCCCCCCCCCACCCCCCCCCCCCCCCACCCCCCCCCCCCCCCACCCCCCCCCCCCCCCACCCCCCCCCCCCCCCACCCCCCCCCCCCCCCACCCCCCCCCCCCCCCACCCCCCCCCCCCCCCACCCCCCCCCCCCCCCACCCCCCCCCCCCCCCACCCCCCCCCCCCCCCACCCCCCCCCCCCCCCACCCCCCCCCCCCCCCACCCCCCCCCCCCCCCACCCCCCCCCCCCCCCACCCCCCCCCCCCCCCACCCCCCCCCCCCCCCACCCCCCCCCCCCCCCACCCCCCCCCCCCCCCACCCCCCCCCCCCCCCACCCCCCCCCCCCCCCACCCCCCCCCCCCCCCACCCCCCCCCCCCCCCACCCCCCCCCCCCCCCACCCCCCCCCCCCCCCACCCCCCCCCCCCCCCACCCCCCCCCCCCCCCACCCCCCCCCCCCCCCACCCCCCCCCCCCCCCACCCCCCCCCCCCCCCACCCCCCCCCCCCCCCACCCCCCCCCCCCCCCACCCCCCCCCCCCCCCACCCCCCCCCCCCCCCACCCCCCCCCCCCCCCACCCCCCCCCCCCCCCACCCCCCCCCCCCCCCACCCCCCCCCCCCCCCACCCCCCCCCCCCCCCACCCCCCCCCCCCCCCACCCCCCCCCCCCCCCACCCCCCCCCCCCCCCACCCCCCCCCCCCCCCACCCCCCCCCCCCCCCACCCCCCCCCCCCCCCACCCCCCCCCCCCCCCACCCCCCCCCCCCCCCACCCCCCCCCCCCCCCACCCCCCCCCCCCCCCACCCCCCCCCCCCCCCACCCCCCCCCCCCCCCACCCCCCCCCCCCCCCACCCCCCCCCCCCCCCACCCCCCCCCCCCCCCACCCCCCCCCCCCCCCACCCCCCCCCCCCCCCACCCCCCCCCCCCCCCACCCCCCCCCCCCCCCACCCCCCCCCCCCCCCACCCCCCCCCCCCCCCACCCCCCCCCCCCCCCACCCCCCCCCCCCCCCACCCCCCCCCCCCCCCACCCCCCCCCCCCCCCACCCCCCCCCCCCCCCACCCCCCCCCCCCCCCACCCCCCCCCCCCCCCACCCCCCCCCCCCCCCACCCCCCCCCCCCCCCACCCCCCCCCCCCCCCACCCCCCCCCCCCCCCACCCCCCCCCCCCCCCACCCCCCCCCCCCCCCACCCCCCCCCCCCCCCACCCCCCCCCCCCCCCACCCCCCCCCCCCCCCACCCCCCCCCCCCCCCACCCCCCCCCCCCCCCACCCCCCCCCCCCCCCACCCCCCCCCCCCCCCACCCCCCCCCCCCCCCACCCCCCCCCCCCCCCACCCCCCCCCCCCCCCACCCCCCCCCCCCCCCACCCCCCCCCCCCCCCACCCCCCCCCCCCCCCACCCCCCCCCCCCCCCACCCCCCCCCCCCCCCACCCCCCCCCCCCCCCACCCCCCCCCCCCCCCACCCCCCCCCCCCCCCACCCCCCCCCCCCCCCACCCCCCCCCCCCCCCACCCCCCCCCCCCCCCACCCCCCCCCCCCCCCACCCCCCCCCCCCCCCACCCCCCCCCCCCCCCACCCCCCCCCCCCCCCACCCCCCCCCCCCCCCACCCCCCCCCCCCCCCACCCCCCCCCCCCCCCACCCCCCCCCCCCCCCACCCCCCCCCCCCCCCACCCCCCCCCCCCCCCACCCCCCCCCCCCCCCACCCCCCCCCCCCCCCACCCCCCCCCCCCCCCACCCCCCCCCCCCCCCACCCCCCCCCCCCCCCACCCCCCCCCCCCCCCACCCCCCCCCCCCCCCACCCCCCCCCCCCCCCACCCCCCCCCCCCCCCACCCCCCCCCCCCCCCACCCCCCCCCCCCCCCACCCCCCCCCCCCCCCACCCCCCCCCCCCCCCACCCCCCCCCCCCCCCACCCCCCCCCCCCCCCACCCCCCCCCCCCCCCACCCCCCCCCCCCCCCACCCCCCCCCCCCCCCACCCCCCCCCCCCCCCACCCCCCCCCCCCCCCACCCCCCCCCCCCCCCACCCCCCCCCCCCCCCACCCCCCCCCCCCCCCACCCCCCCCCCCCCCCACCCCCCCCCCCCCCCACCCCCCCCCCCCCCCACCCCCCCCCCCCCCCACCCCCCCCCCCCCCCACCCCCCCCCCCCCCCACCCCCCCCCCCCCCCACCCCCCCCCCCCCCCACCCCCCCCCCCCCCCACCCCCCCCCCCCCCCACCCCCCCCCCCCCCCACCCCCCCCCCCCCCCACCCCCCCCCCCCCCCACCCCCCCCCCCCCCCACCCCCCCCCCCCCCCACCCCCCCCCCCCCCCACCCCCCCCCCCCCCCACCCCCCCCCCCCCCCACCCCCCCCCCCCCCCACCCCCCCCCCCCCCCACCCCCCCCCCCCCCCACCCCCCCCCCCCCCCACCCCCCCCCCCCCCCACCCCCCCCCCCCCCCACCCCCCCCCCCCCCCACCCCCCCCCCCCCCCACCCCCCCCCCCCCCCACCCCCCCCCCCCCCCACCCCCCCCCCCCCCCACCCCCCCCCCCCCCCACCCCCCCCCCCCCCCACCCCCCCCCCCCCCCACCCCCCCCCCCCCCCACCCCCCCCCCCCCCCACCCCCCCCCCCCCCCACCCCCCCCCCCCCCCACCCCCCCCCCCCCCCACCCCCCCCCCCCCCCACCCCCCCCCCCCCCCACCCCCCCCCCCCCCCACCCCCCCCCCCCCCCACCCCCCCCCCCCCCCACCCCCCCCCCCCCCCACCCCCCCCCCCCCCCACCCCCCCCCCCCCCCACCCCCCCCCCCCCCCACCCCCCCCCCCCCCCACCCCCCCCCCCCCCCACCCCCCCCCCCCCCCACCCCCCCCCCCCCCCACCCCCCCCCCCCCCCACCCCCCCCCCCCCCCACCCCCCCCCCCCCCCACCCCCCCCCCCCCCCACCCCCCCCCCCCCCCACCCCCCCCCCCCCCCACCCCCCCCCCCCCCCACCCCCCCCCCCCCCCACCCCCCCCCCCCCCCACCCCCCCCCCCCCCCACCCCCCCCCCCCCCCACCCCCCCCCCCCCCCACCCCCCCCCCCCCCCACCCCCCCCCCCCCCCACCCCCCCCCCCCCCCACCCCCCCCCCCCCCCACCCCCCCCCCCCCCCACCCCCCCCCCCCCCCACCCCCCCCCCCCCCCACCCCCCCCCCCCCCCACCCCCCCCCCCCCCCACCCCCCCCCCCCCCCACCCCCCCCCCCCCCCACCCCCCCCCCCCCCCACCCCCCCCCCCCCCCACCCCCCCCCCCCCCCACCCCCCCCCCCCCCCACCCCCCCCCCCCCCCACCCCCCCCCCCCCCCACCCCCCCCCCCCCCCACCCCCCCCCCCCCCCACCCCCCCCCCCCCCCACCCCCCCCCCCCCCCACCCCCCCCCCCCCCCACCCCCCCCCCCCCCCACCCCCCCCCCCCCCCACCCCCCCCCCCCCCCACCCCCCCCCCCCCCCACCCCCCCCCCCCCCCACCCCCCCCCCCCCCCACCCCCCCCCCCCCCCACCCCCCCCCCCCCCCACCCCCCCCCCCCCCCACCCCCCCCCCCCCCCACCCCCCCCCCCCCCCACCCCCCCCCCCCCCCACCCCCCCCCCCCCCCACCCCCCCCCCCCCCCACCCCCCCCCCCCCCCACCCCCCCCCCCCCCCACCCCCCCCCCCCCCCACCCCCCCCCCCCCCCACCCCCCCCCCCCCCCACCCCCCCCCCCCCCCACCCCCCCCCCCCCCCACCCCCCCCCCCCCCCACCCCCCCCCCCCCCCACCCCCCCCCCCCCCCACCCCCCCCCCCCCCCACCCCCCCCCCCCCCCACCCCCCCCCCCCCCCACCCCCCCCCCCCCCCACCCCCCCCCCCCCCCACCCCCCCCCCCCCCCACCCCCCCCCCCCCCCACCCCCCCCCCCCCCCACCCCCCCCCCCCCCCACCCCCCCCCCCCCCCACCCCCCCCCCCCCCCACCCCCCCCCCCCCCCACCCCCCCCCCCCCCCACCCCCCCCCCCCCCCACCCCCCCCCCCCCCCACCCCCCCCCCCCCCCACCCCCCCCCCCCCCCACCCCCCCCCCCCCCCACCCCCCCCCCCCCCCACCCCCCCCCCCCCCCACCCCCCCCCCCCCCCACCCCCCCCCCCCCCCACCCCCCCCCCCCCCCACCCCCCCCCCCCCCCACCCCCCCCCCCCCCCACCCCCCCCCCCCCCCACCCCCCCCCCCCCCCACCCCCCCCCCCCCCCACCCCCCCCCCCCCCCACCCCCCCCCCCCCCCACCCCCCCCCCCCCCCACCCCCCCCCCCCCCCACCCCCCCCCCCCCCCACCCCCCCCCCCCCCCACCCCCCCCCCCCCCCACCCCCCCCCCCCCCCACCCCCCCCCCCCCCCACCCCCCCCCCCCCCCACCCCCCCCCCCCCCCACCCCCCCCCCCCCCCACCCCCCCCCCCCCCCACCCCCCCCCCCCCCCACCCCCCCCCCCCCCCACCCCCCCCCCCCCCCACCCCCCCCCCCCCCCACCCCCCCCCCCCCCCACCCCCCCCCCCCCCCACCCCCCCCCCCCCCCACCCCCCCCCCCCCCCACCCCCCCCCCCCCCCACCCCCCCCCCCCCCCACCCCCCCCCCCCCCCACCCCCCCCCCCCCCCACCCCCCCCCCCCCCCACCCCCCCCCCCCCCCACCCCCCCCCCCCCCCACCCCCCCCCCCCCCCACCCCCCCCCCCCCCCACCCCCCCCCCCCCCCACCCCCCCCCCCCCCCACCCCCCCCCCCCCCCACCCCCCCCCCCCCCCACCCCCCCCCCCCCCCACCCCCCCCCCCCCCCACCCCCCCCCCCCCCCACCCCCCCCCCCCCCCACCCCCCCCCCCCCCCACCCCCCCCCCCCCCCACCCCCCCCCCCCCCCACCCCCCCCCCCCCCCACCCCCCCCCCCCCCCACCCCCCCCCCCCCCCACCCCCCCCCCCCCCCACCCCCCCCCCCCCCCACCCCCCCCCCCCCCCACCCCCCCCCCCCCCCACCCCCCCCCCCCCCCACCCCCCCCCCCCCCCACCCCCCCCCCCCCCCACCCCCCCCCCCCCCCACCCCCCCCCCCCCCCACCCCCCCCCCCCCCCACCCCCCCCCCCCCCCACCCCCCCCCCCCCCCAACCCCCCCCCCCCCAACACCCCCCCCCCCCCCCCACCCCCCGCCCCCACCACCCCCCCCCCCCCCCACCCCCCCCCCCCCCAACCCCCCCCCCCCCCCACCCCCCCCCCCCCCCACCCCCCCCCCCCCCCACCCCCCCCCCCCCCCACCCGCCCCCGCCCCCAAAACCCCCCCCCCCCCCCCACCCCTCACCCCCCCAACACCCCCCCCCCCCCCAACCCCCCCCCCCCCCACCCCCCCCCCCCCCCCACCCCCCCCCCCCCCCACCCCACCAAAAGACATCTCCTGCAGTCTGGCTGGCTCCTGCCAGTCAGTTTCTTGCCAGCTTTTGTTGTTTCTTACATAAAACAATCCTTAGGTCTCACATAACATTTCGCCAAGGCAGCATCCACAATCCCAGAAAGGAATTTAAAGGGCCGAGCGGAATTGTGCAATCCTAATTGTTCAACAGTGTCCAACTGGGTACAGCGTGAAAAACCAAAGAAGGTACTTCAGTTGACTCCAAGGATTTTCGTTTCTAGTGTGTGCTAAAAAGAAAAGAAATCTACAAGCCCAAAATCCTAATATAGATTTGCCAGAGCACTAAAAGAAAACAATGCATTATATTCTTGGTGGAGCATTTGTTTGTGTCTAAAGTTCTGTACTGCAGATCTTCATCTCACAACTGTGACCATTTTACTGATAGAGAATTGAGATTGTCACAGTCTATCTGCAGGACCAAGGAGGATTTAAAGAGGGTCTCACCGGTCAGACTTGACTATGGATTAGGGTGGAGGTTCTATCACAGATGGGCTGTAAAGCCAGGAGGGAGGAAGAAGAAGAGGGGGCACTGGGAGACTCAACGGCAATTTATGCTTCTGCATCATTTGCAAAATAGCCATTAAACACAGGCAAGGCTGTTACAGTGTGTAACAGACTTCCCTCTGTGATACACCTCTGAAGATGCCAGCCACAGATGCAGGCGAAACGTTAGGAACAAGATCCACCAGACCGTGGCAACACAGCCCGGAAAACCCATCAGAAGCTGCTCAATTATATTATATAAATGCTCAATTATATTATATAAATGCTAAACATTTAAACAATATAAACTTCTTCAGTGTAACCTAGTGTGAGATTCCTGCATTTTATGTTGGGGCTGGAAAGGAAAATTTTGCATGGTGACTCCACACTTGGGGTTCCTTTGCAAGTGAACCTGCCCCCCCCCCCCCCTTACAGTAAGGGTAGGAATCAGTCCTGGAACATGCAGAATTCTGGGCCCAGTGGAAATTTTCCAGTAGTGAAAGAGAGATATTTGCTGATTACTCTGTCTAGTAGTTGCAGTAGGGTTGCCAACTCAAGGTTTCCAGGAATTACAATGGATCTCTCAACAACTCAGACCTGATACCCTGGAGAAAATGGCTGCTTTGGAGGGTGGATTCTGCGGCATTGTACCAGAGGTGTAGCTCCAAGGGGGGGGGGGCGCACTTGCACACGCCCCTGTGGAGGTGTGGCGAGGGCATTCTGGGGGTGTGGCAGGGGCGTTTCGGGGTGGGGGCATTCTGGGGCAGGACGGGGCCAGAGGACACGCCAGTGTACCAGGTGCTTTCCCCCTTTGCTACGCCTCTGCATTGTACTCATCTAAGGATCCTTCCCTCTGTTAACCCCAGCCTTCTAGGCCTGCTGGGTTGGTTGGGAAATTTCTGAAGATTTGGGTGAGGAAGCCTGGGGAGGGGGAGACTTGGGGCAGGGAGATACCTCAGTGGGTTGAGGAATGCCACAGAGTTCACCTTCTAAAACAGCCATTTTTCCAGGGGAACTGAACTGATCTCTATAAGCTGGGGACCATAATTCTAGGAGTAATTCTCCAGCCACCACCTGGAGACTGGCCTATACCCACCCAGGCTCCACCCCCCAAACGATCATGATTTTCTCAACAAGTTACAGTTGTCAAACCTTGCAAGAGACTGAATCCCCATCCATTCAGCTTCTGAAAAGAGAGGCTAAGGGGGCATCGTTAAAAGTATGGGGCAGTGAACCTCCTCATCTGTCCCTCAATATTTCGTCCCTTACCTTTCCCAGTTTTGAGTGGTTTGGTCCCTTTGCACTTTATTAGTTTCTGACTAAACAGAATGACTGGTAAAACAGGAGCAGAAGTCTGGGAGAAAAACATATTATGTCAAAACCTCAACCCATACTCACTGATTCGGGGCTTGGAACTAGGGTTACCAACCTCCAGGTGAGGCCTGGAGAGCTCCCTGAATTTCAACTGTCCTCCAGATGACAAGGATCAGGTCCCCTGGAGAAAATGGCAGCTTTGGGGGGTTAACTTTGGCATCCCACTGAGGTCTGTCTCCTCCCCAAACCCTGCCTTCCCCAAGCTTCACCCCCAAAATCTCCAGGTATTTTCCTGCCAGGCATTGGCAACACTACTTGGAACAGATTCCATCTGTGTGTGTGCACGCGCTACCCGCCCTTCCCTCTCATGCACCGATTGTGGGGGAAAGCATTATAATGGAAAAAGAGCTCCCCCTACTGGCGGTGGAAACATGGTGTGTTACAACTACCCTATACAGCAGACCTGGGCATTATACGGCCCGCGGGCCGTATCTGGCCTGCCAGATGACCCTGCCCGGCCCCCCTGCCTTGCTGGGGAGCACAGGCGTTTTTGCCTAGGGACAGTACCTCTTGTCCCCTGGCGCATCCATTTTGGTCACGTGGGGGGCGCCAAAAAGTCCCTACACACAAGCTGATTCAGTAGGCCTTAGCAAGCCCGGCACTGAGGCAGCGACTGTTGCCAGTGCCTGTTGTAGCCCCGCCCACTCTGTACGGTGGCCTGGAGTGTCCAGGGGGCGGGGGAGAAATCCCACTGTGCTCCCAGGAGCTGGACTGGGGCGCTCCGCCTCCCCTCCCTCTGACCCAGTGTGCCTTATTCTCCCTTACTCACAAGCCTTCTGGGCAGACTGGCTCTGATAGGCACAGGAGAAGGGAAGCTGAGCTGGATCCCAGCAGCAACAGAACTGATGATGATGCTGGCATTTGTTTGGTAAACCTTCAGATGGGGGTGATTTGTGAGAGATTTATATGCTTAAAAGTTAATTTCCCCTTGCACTGGCTTGGAGCTGTTTCTCAGGCCAGCCTACCTCACAGGGTTGGTGTAAGGACAAAATTAGGAAAGAGAGTTGTCAAACCCAGGTTCTCTGGATTAGAGTCTGCCACTCTTTACCACTATACCATGCTGGCCTAATGCTCAGGGTGGTTTAAATTCCAGAAATTCTTACTCCCCTGAAAAAAGTGGCTTACAAATAGGTGTCCAAAAGACTCTGTGGATATAATTTGGGATGTCAACTTCAAGGCAGGACCTGGTGTTCTCCCAGAGTTACAGCTCACTTATAGGCTCCAGGGGTCAGTTCTCCTGGAGCAGATGGTGTACCCCACTGAAGTCTCTGTCCTCCCTATGCTCCATCCCCAAATCTCTAGGAGTCCCCCCTCCCCAACCCCACAATACCCTGTCAGTAATCAGTGAGGACCTGGCAACCCTAGGTATAATATCCAGGCAGTTTTAAGTCCAACATCTGCCCCTACAGAAAAACAAGCTCTTTCGGAGAATCTAAATACATCTGTGCCAAGAATAATCAATTATTTGACTGCCGAAGATGTAAACAACTCTAACTGGCACTCCCCCTTCATTGCACAATAATTACACCACATCTATCTACATACTATTTGAGACGAATGCACAGGTTGAAGGAAGTGATTTATAGGCAGGTGTAATCTAGGAATCCCCCATTTGAGTAATGAAGGTATTGATTAAGTGCTGTCTTCCCCATCCATCCTGACACAGTTTTGTATCTCCATTCCCTGCCATGCCTATTGAGAGCAGGATATGAAGTCAGTTCTGGTAACCAGCAGCCTCCAGATGTTTGTGGATCATAGGTTCTTATCAGCCCCTGCAGCATGGCCATGCTGGCAGGGGCTGATGGGAATTGGAGTCCATGAACATCTGGAGAGCCGCAGGTTGCAGACCCCTGATATAGGTACAGTAATTAAAACATCAATCTGGAGGGAAAAAAACCTCGGCTGCTTTGGAAGGTGCACTTTATGACATTATCCACTGAAGTCCCTCTCCTTCCCAAACCCTGCTGTCCTCAGACTCTGCAACCCAAATTTCTAGGTATTTCTGAAATTGGAGCTGGCAATCTTTTTCAGAGCACATTTTCAAGATCCTACGAAAAAAGCAGCTGGTGGAAGGGAACTTCAAGAAAAATCGATGAATGAGAGAAGCATGGGGTTGCCAAATTGGGGTTACGAAATTCCTGGAGATTTGGAGGTACAGCGTGGGGAGGGCAGATTTGGAGAGAAGAGGGACGTTAGCAAGGTATCAAGCCCTGGATCTGCAACCAATATCAGACTCAGTTAATTCAATCAAAGGCCTTGATTGACAGACGACAGCAGGGCCACAGAGGAAGCCAGTTCTAAAGACTGACTTCCCAAGCTCACCAGAATGCCCCCGTTCCTTCCTCCAGAGATATCAAAGCAAAGCAATTCTGAACAAGAATGTGAGAGTCATTAGTTCTCAAGGCCATGTGAAGGACTAGCAGGCAATCACGTAGCTACCACAAGGTTGGGGGGGCACCCTGGGGGCACGCCATTGGTGTCACGGGACAAAAAATCACACCCCTCCCCCTTCCCCAACCCCCCAGGCCCTGCAGAAGCCCCGAGAAGCCTAGTGGGCCCAGCCAGGCTGCTTTTGCAGCCAGCTGCTCTTTGCAGCCAGCTGAACTAAGGTAAGTGAGGGTGTAGGGGCCCCCAGGTAGTAAAATGGTGTGGCTCTGCGCCATTTTTTTTGCCCTGGGTGCCATTTGCCTTCCCACACCTCTGATACCAGGCCACTGGCGCTTGGACGCAATCTAAACCACTTCACCAAGCACAAAGACAGCGGGAGCATGAAAGTAGAGAGAAACCCCATTACCACATGACAGAAACTAGAACCCCTTTGATGTCAGGGTAACCATCTTGGACACAGGGTGGTAATATCACAAGAGTGCACCCTCCAGCAGCCATTTTCTCCAGGGGAACTTCGATTCCTACCTATCTGGGGGGATAAGGTATTATTCCTGAGAGATCTCCAAGTCTTCACTCTGAGGCTCTGATTTAGAGCACTCAAAGTCCAAATTCCTCCGCCTTTTCTTTCTTGGACTGTAGTAAACTGTGCCTTCCCCTTGTTTCTGCTTTGCTTCTTGTTCCATCCAAGATATACTGAAGTTTAATGCAGGGCTGCCTCTGGGTGGGATGTGCTCCTCAAATGGTTTCTAAGAGATTTTCTACTTTTTTTCCTGCAATTTACAGTAAACAAACTTCACACCAGAGACCATCTGCTGCAAAAATTAGGGAACGTTTCCTTTAAGGAGAGTGGCTCTTCTGTAATCCTTTACAATTCCCTATCTGTCTTCTACAACCACGAGTGAGGAAACCACGGAGGAAATTTCAGCACAGGAGGCAAGCCATTTCCCTGCACACAACAGTCAGCAAAAAACAAGCATACAGGCGGTAGAGACGGCAAGAGGTAAAAGGGCTGGAATTTTAAATAGACTAAGGGAATAAGGGGAATCAAAAAAAACCCCTAGCCTCCCTTCAATCTTTTCTTTCTTACCAATTTATGCTCACTGCCAACAAGATACATGAAATCACTTTTAAACAGATATAATTTGATTTCCTATACAGCTGCATTCGCGCCTATGCTTTTACCTGAAACTCTGGCTACAACTGAGAGCATTGATGATAATAGCAATGTGCATAACCGGGTTTCTAGGGATATATATTTCTGTCTTCAGACAGGATTGCAGAATTATCAGGGAAGAAAAAGGGGAGGATTAGTGTATATAACATCAACAAAGGCTGGTGTCACAGACATAACAATAATCCAAAAAATTCTGTGGATGAAAACTTGGAGTCCTTTTACCATTATTAATTGCAAAACCCCTTTTATCTCCCGAGAGATAAATTCAGTTCTGTTTTTTTGGTTTATAGTTCATCCAACAAGCGTCTGTAATGAAGGCAGATTTAAGAACTCTAGCTGATCAGATTATGCAGGCTGAAGCCAGTAATACCCTGATTCACTTGGTTATTATTATTTTGGGAGATTTAAACAAAGTAAAATCCTTAAGGGAAGACCTACTCAAAATACTTCTTCTTAGCATGTCAACTGTCCCACCAGAGGCAAAGAATATTCTTTAGAACCACTGCTATACAATCATTGGAAAGATGCTTATCGTGGCTCCTACTCACGAAAGCAGTTGTAGGCCATTCTTGATCATTGCATGATTCAACCTTGTAAATCTGCTGCTACAAAACAAAGGATTTAAAGCCACACAAAACCAATAACTAAATCGGTGGAGAACTTGGACCGAAGAGGCAGTTAAAGCTGCAGGCTTGCTGTTTTGACTGTACAGAATCAACATTTTAAAGATACCTCTAGATTTGGATGAACTCACAGATACTTGTAAACATCATATGTCAGCTTTCTGTGAAGTAACATCTTGTATACCAACCAGGAACTTGCATATACATAGTGTAACAACAAAACCTTGGTTCACAGGCTAAACTTAAGCAGTTACTGCCTGTTCCAAAGAGGAGGCATACAGAAAAGGTGATAGAATGCTGCGGCCAATCAGGCCAGAAATGTATTAACAAAGGAGATCAGGACTATAAAGAAACCACTCTTTATGCTGAAAATCAGGTTTTCACCAAACCAAAACAGCAAACACAGGGAAACCTCTCAAAAAATATCAACACCGTTACAGCAAAACCACCTTTCCCAAGTTGAAGGGAAATCCCTGGCACTTGGCAGATCTAATTGAATGTGTTCTCTACTGTAGGTTTGAAAATAATTCATAGTCATCTTTCTCCACAACCTCTATTTCAGGATGCACCAACAATAGCTAAACTTCCTACAACTGCATTCCATTTCATTGGGTTTACAACCCCAGTGATCTCTGTAGAAAAGGAAGTGCAAGATCTTATTCTCACATGACAGAAGTCTGAAAAGCACCTCAGGCCCAGACAAGATAACACCTTCTCTTGCTTAAAAAAGTCTGTGCCTGTCCACCATTGGCCCCTCTATCTTCGTACCCAAATCTTCAACAAATCACTAGAGATGTGCTATGTTCCTTCCTCTGCTTCAAACACTCCAATTATCGTCCTGTATCGGCAGCCTTCCATCAAGGAACTGAATGACTACAGACCAGTTGCTCTAACATCTGTAGTTATGGAAAAACTTTTGAAAGGCTAGTGATGTACCATTTGAAACTATCACGATCCACTGTTGACCCTTGCAATTTGTACACCGAAAGCAATAGATCAACAGATGATACATTATGGCTTTGCACTATATCTTACAGCATCTTGAATCGCCAAAGACCTATGCAAGGTCCTCTTTGTTGACTTTTAGTTCAGCATTCAATACTCTTCATCAGACCGACATTCTTCTAACCAAGACAGTTGGTGGGGAGAGAGCCATGTATGTTTTGCTGGGGGTGGGGGGTGTTTTGTGCAGTGGTGCAAAAAATCATTGTTTGGTCGTGGTGGGGAAGGGTGGCCGCCCATACCGGGGGAGGGGGCGCCAAATTCAGGTTTTGTCCCCGGGCTCCAGTTTGCATAGATACACCTCTGCTGGGGAGTGAGGCGCCTTTGAAAGCCCCGCAGAAGCCGGTTGCCTTGGCTGCCGGCTTCTGCGGGGCTTTCAAAACCACCTCGCCCCCCTGGCTTGCTGGGGAGCGAGGCGCCTTTGAAAGCCCCGCAGAAGCTGGTTGCCTTGGCTGCCGGCTTCTGCGGGGCTTTCAAAAGCGCCTCGCGCCCCTGCCTTGCTGGGGCGCGAGGTGTCTTTGAAAGCCCCGCAGAAGCCGGTTGCCTTGGCTGCCGGCTTCTGTGGGCTTTCAAAACCACCTCGCCCCCCCTGCGTTTTGGCCCGGCCCTCCACAATATTTTCTGTTTCTTATGCGGCCCCATGGAAAAAATAATTGCCCACCCCTGCCCTAGAGATATCAAAGCAAAACAATTCTGAACAAGAATGTGAGAGCCATTAGTTCTCAAGGCCATGTGAAGGACTAGCAGGCAATCACGTAGCTACCACAAGGTTGGGGGGGCACCCTTGGGGCACGCCATTGGTGTCACGGGACAAAAAATCACACCCCTCCCCCTTCCCCAACCTCCCAGGCCCTGCAGAACCCCCGAGCAGCCTAGTGGGCACAGCCAGGCTGCTTTTGCAGCCAGCTGCTCTTTGCAGCCAGCTGAACTAAGGTAAGTGAGGGTGTAGGGGGCCCCCACAGGGGGCGGGGTGTGGGCGCCATTTTGCCCCGGGCGCCATTTGCCTTCCCACACCTCTGCTACCAGGCCCACTGGTGCTTGGACGCAATCTAAACCATTTCACCAAGCACAAAGACAGCGGGAGCATGAAAGTAGAGAGAAACCCATTACCATGACAGAAACCAGAACCCCTTTTGATGTCAGGCAACCATCTTGACACAGGGTGTAATATCACAAGAGTGCACCCTCCAAAGCAGCCATTTTCTCCAGGGGAACTGATCTCTACCATCTGGGGATAAGGTATTATTCTGAGAGATCTCCAAGCCTCACCTGGAGGCTCTGATTGAGCACCAAAGTCCAAATTCCGCTCTTCTTGACTGCAAACTGTGCCTTCCCCTTCTTGCTTTGCTTTTGTTCACCAAATGAGTCTGCAATAAGAACGTGCAGATATGTTTTTTAATTGTATCCAACGTTTCATATGTTTTGCTTTAATTCCTTTTGTTATTCTTTCCCATTGCTTTCCACGTCCAGCCATAACTGTTTCCCATCCAAGTGAAATGAAATTTGTAGAGATCTTACCTCCCAAACTAAGCATCATTCCTGCCACGTTTAAGGCAGGTAAGGAAAAAAGAGTCCCAATTTTACAGATATTTTCTTTTCCAGCTACAAGCCTTCATTTTCTGTCATATTGGGATAAAATTGTTCAAGGGATTAGACCCCTCTGACAAGAAATGATGCCTGCTGAATTTCAGAGAGATGAGGGGGAAAGACCAGTTTTATAGGCAAATAAGTTTTTCACTTTCAGAGCGAGCACTGGCAGACGGCATCCCAACAAGGAAGCCAAGAATAAAGGAACAGGGGAAAACTTCAGAGGCTGGCTAAATAGCAATAGTCTCTTACACATACTAACAAAAAATATCAAATCATTAGCTCCCTCATGCACAGATCAGCCATACAATAGCTATGTAATTTGCAAAGAACCAGAAAATCCAAAAATAATCACTCACAAGAAGAAGGGAGTTAGATTGGGCAAAGAAATATTGGTGACAAGCTGGATGGGTAGGAACAACATGGCTTGTATAGACAGCCATCCCCAAACCAGTCATGATGATGAACAGAAATACTATGAAAATAATGGCCTATCAAGAAAAAAATATGATACAAAAACTGTCTGACAGTGATGATTGGAAAGTTCCCCTGCTAGTTTCATTCTTTCCTAAGTCTGCTTCCCTTCCCTTCCTCTGAGACTGAACACACCATGAACTCTTTAAACTAAACAACCAGACGTCGGAATAATAAATATTAACTAATATGAATGGATGTTTTAGCTTTCCTATTCATTTTATTGTAATAACAACAAATGAATCAGTCCACCACCCACATGGGCTAATAAGTGAATATACAACCCCTATCTTTTTCCAAATATTTGGCCTTCAAATGATGGCCTGTTTTCCATATGCTAACCAGCATTCAAGAAATCTCTTGCTGAAATGTTCCCCAGAGTTCATGTGTGATACATTAACCGGATATCAGCACAGTTTGTCCCAGTATCAGTTTTTAAAGAAAGCACAAGTAGGAATCTGTATCTAGGATGCAGCTTCTGGGAAAATCTACAGACTCCCATTGGTGTGCATATGGTCACTTCAAAATGCGTTCCAGTGTATGCCAAAATGTGTTCTAGTGTATGCCAAAAATTACCTCTGAATTGGTCCCAAGTTTTGTTTGCCCAGATTTGGAAAAGTTAACAACGTGACAACCTAGCAGGGGCCATTCTCTGCCCGTCTTCACAATCCTGTTTCATCTTCCTGTCTATTCGGCAAGGAAAAGCCAACCAAACACGAACCTGCCAAAAACTAACAAAGCGGCACAGCTAGTTTTCTCCGACATCAGGCAGGATTGACGCAAGTCGATTTCCTGAGCGATGCGGATCATATCATTGGCTGTTTGCCACACGCTACCCAATACCTTGAGAATTTGACTTTCTTTGGCAACCAGATCAATCGGGATAAAGGAGGGCTGCAAAGGCCTTGGCAAAAAAAACGACCCATGTTAGCTAATTCGCAGCCTCTACCACGTTCAGCTCACTTGTGGTCACACTGATGGTTGCACGTATCTGGCTCAGGACTGACTACAAGCCCTATGAAAACAGAAGCAGATCAAATGTTCTCCCACCGCTTGATCTCAAAAATTGGGGGAAATGTCAGCCAGTCAAATACCTGCAAGGAAGTAAAAAACATGAATACCTCCCCACCCTCACATGCATCACACAGATCTCAAAACACTGGAAATAAATCCATCTGCTCATGAGATCAGGGTAGAGTTGCCAGTTTCCATGCAGGGCTGGAGATCTCCCAGAATTACAACTGATATCCAGATGATAGACATCAGTTGCCTTTGAGAAAACGGGGCCTTTGGAGGGTAGGCTCTACGGCACAGGTATCAAACTTGTGGCCCTCCAGATGTTCATAAATTACAATTCCCATCACCCCTTGCCAGTATAGCCAATGCTCATGTTGGGCGGGACTGATGGGAATTGTAGTTCATAAACATCTGGAGGGCCAAAAGTTTGACACCCCTGCGGCATCCTACCCCAGTGAGGTTCCTTTCCCTCCAATCCCAAGTTCTCCAAGGGTCACCCCCAAAACTCCAAGAATTTCTCATTGTGGAGTTGGCAAGACCAAGCCTAACATACAGTTTCAGGGTCTCAGTCACTGGATCTCAGGCTTCCGTTTGCCCTGTGAAAATTAAACAGCATCTTCCCAAGTTCCTTCTACCAGCACCACTCTAATAAGAGGTTATCTGGACACGGGGGTAGCATACCTTAGTAGCTAGAAGGTAGGATGTGCTGAGAGGAAAAAAGTATGCAAGTAGGAGGCTGCAGGTAGCCACCCTGGGCCCAACACTCATCCAAAAGCTACCTGGTCCCTTTGAATTTCCTGACCTGGATGGTTCAGGCTAGCCTGTTGCCACCTGAGGAGGGGAAAATGAGCTTGAAGGTGCGGAAAGACAACACAGGTCGATTCCCCACTCATGATTAGATGCGTGCTTGTCACATAAAATATCCAGGTTTCCAGCAGAACTCCCCACTAAACCAGCGCCGAAAATGGATTGACCCCGACTCTACCGCTCTTCTCCCACCCTCAGCACGCGTTATTTCAGAACCTGGAAGATAGTAGACCTTTTGAAAAAACGCACGCTGAATGTGGAGCAGTGGGAAATTTCAGGGGTGAATCTGGTTTCGTTTTTCCTGCCGCTGGTAGTGACGTGGAGCTTTTCATCCAATCAGGAAGCAGCGGGCTGTGTGCGATGCGCACGCAGCCCTTTAAAAAAAATTCATGGAGCAAAGATCCACATCTAAACAAAACAATGTGGGGCCGGTTTGAATGCTTCACTGAGTAAAAGGCAACACAATGAAACGCTAAACGTCCTATCCACAACCGCATAGGGTTGTTCTGCGCATGCTCGCAAAGACGTGGATCTGTCAGTTTGAAAATTAAAAAAATTCCCGCCCCAGCACAACGCAGCAGCCAATCAGGATACTTCCTGAGCGGATCACGCATTTGATTCGCTGACAGTGGGTATTCCTGCCTGGCTGCTGCGTTGCTGCCTCTAATGGGGCAAAAGCTGCAGTGGGATTCCTAAAACCGTGCTCAAAAGGCACGTGCTCAAACCTACCTGGTTTGTATCTTGTTTCATTTTTGAAGTGGGGAATCGACCACAGACAACCATTTTGTGTGGAATAAAATTTGACCGCAGCCTGTTTATTGGTCTGCTGGCTGAAGGAAGCAGAGGCACAGCATAGGGGATGGATATAGCACTGGGCAGCACATCTGCTGTCCCCCAGTGACCACTGGGCAGCACTCTCATCCCCAAGATCAACTTCCCCAGGATTCATTCCCAAATATCCAGAAATTTCCCAATCTGTAGTTGACAAGCCTGTCCCATGTAGTCAGCTGGCTTTAAACTTGGGTTTCCAGATCTCTCCATCAATTGGTGGGGGAAACTTACCAGATAGTTGTGGCCCCTTGCCAGCAAAGGTGTATCTAGGGTGGGATAAGCCAGGTACTGCTTGAGAGGAGGCCCAGAGCTCCCTACCCCAAAAGCCCTGCCTCCCACTGTTGAATGGCACCCCTGCCCTCAAACTCCACTTGGAGTTTTGGAGTGAGGTGCACAGTTCAAGGCTGGGCTAGGCCTGGCTGGGTCCAGCTTTAAGCTGCAGGTTCTTGACATGGAGACTGCAATTTAAAGCTGGAGCCAGTAAAGCCCAGCCTTGAACTTCACATGGAGTTTGAGGGAGCACAGCTCAATACTGGCCAGTCCTTGCCCTGGGCACCATCTTTAATATATATGCCCATGCTGGGGGCAGAGCCTGTGGAAGGGAGGGTTTGGGGAAGGGAGGAACCTCAGCAGGGTATAATGCCATGAATTCCACCAACCAAAGGTGCTATTTTGTTCAGGGAACTGAGCTTGGACATCTGGAGTTCAACTAATAGCAGATCTCCAGGTGCCGAATGGAGGTTGGCAACCCTTCTAGTGACATTCTGTTGCAACATCTTGTGCCCATCAGAAATGATGGCAGTGTGTTGCTGGCGATGTTGAGGATGGTCTGGCATTTGGGCAAAACTCTATGGTTGGAGCATGCTAGAGTATTCCAGGCATCTTTCAGTGATGTGCTGGTGCCAATTCTGGGTGCAAAGGTTGCTGTTAAAATCCCCTCCCCTCCCAGTTTTGGTGCCATTTTCCCCTCTACCAGCCAGTTAAGCAGCAGTGGGGATTGCCTGCAGGGGTTGGGGCATCCCTTGCCCCCAACAGAGGCCTGGCAACTCTGCATACAACTGTGTAGGCTAGAAGCCCCTGGCTGCGTGTGCCTGTGACTTAGGGACAAGGAGAAACGGAAACCTAATGTAGGGTTGTGGTGTTTCTGCCGCTGGTGCCCAAATGCTTGACAGTGACGCAAAATGGCTGAACCGCCTGCTTTGTGCTCCGTCTCCCACCACAGACATCTCATATTGTCCCTTGTGTGGTCTTTGTTCTTCATTGTGACAACAGGTATAATTTTCAAGGCTGGTTTCAGAATGACAAAACCCACCCTTGCTACCAGCTGCTCTTTGGAACGGGTTCTCTTGACGCGCCCTGTGTGGGATCAGGTCATGGTTTTTAAGGCAGGCCTTGTGGCAGAAGTGGGCTGTGAACATTGTGTTAGTGCAGACGGGGTTTCTTCTGGGGTAGGCTTGCAGGTAACTGCTCCTGTGTACTCCCAATAAGATTGCCAGCCTTCAGGTGGAGCCCACAGATCCCCCAGACTTATAACTGTTCTCTAGACTACAGAGATCAGTTCCCCTGGGGAAAATGGGTGCCTTGAAGAGTAGACTCCATGGTATTGTATCCAATTGAAGATGAAGAAGAAGAAGAAGAGGAGGAGGAGGAGGAGCAGGAGCTTGGATTTATATCCCCCCTTTCTCTCCTTTAGGAGACTCAAAGGGGCTTACAATCTCCTTTCCCTTCCTCCACCCCCCACAACAAACACCTTGTGATGTGGGTGGGGCTGAGAGAGCTCCGAAGAACTGTGACTAGCCCAAGGTCACCCAGCTGTCATGTGTTGGAGTGTACAGGCTAATCTAGTTCCCCAGATAAGCCTCCACAACTCAAGTGGCAGAACGGGGAATCAAACCCAGTTCTCCAGATTAGAGCGCACCTGCTTTTAACCACTATACCACTACTGCTCCTAGTTGAGCTTCCCTTTCCAAACCCCCACCCTCTCCAGGCTCCCCACCCTGGCTCCTGGAATTTTGCAATTAAGAGTTGGCAACACTAACCAGCAGCTAGTTCCTGAGCAAATCATAACATATACTAAACAGGACTGACCCTGATTGGATTCTGAGATCTGATGAGACTGGGTTAGCCTTGGCCATCCTAGTAAGGAAAATAGATAATAATTCCTAAGCAAGTTACATGGGTAAGATTCAATAACCTAGCAGCCTATGCCACAGCCTATGCCACAACCAATCTAAGAAAATTGGGCTTTCCCCAGGATTCCTTAGTGAGAAAGGCAGAAGAAAACTTTGCACAAACAATTCACATTCAAGTCTGTGGCATGTCTATACTACACATTTAAACTGGTTTCAAACCCAAATGAACTGCCATAGTGGCCTGCCAGCCAAAGAACCTATAATGCAGTGGTTCTCAACCTTCCTAATGCCACGACCCTTTAATACAGTTCCTCATGTTGTGGTGACCCCCAATCCTAACATTTATCCATTTTACAGATGGAGAACACTGATGCAGAGAGTCTTAGGCGACCCCTGTGAAAGGGTCATTCGACCCCCAAAGTGGTCCCAACCCCCAGGTTGAGAACCACTATTATAATGCAAGTAGTTAGCAGCTATTATCAAAGAAATCTGGATCTCAGATATAATGCCGGTACCTAAAACTGCTGGTGTTTCAGTAGCCTTCACCCCCATGCCTTTAACCACAGCTGGAGAAATTTCTCTTGCCATGAGTATTAAGTAACAAGAAAATTGCTAGATTTCTAGACTTCACCAATTGCTTCATGCAGTTCACCACAACCAACCTGTTTGCTTGCCGAACATTTGCATAACAGGGAGCCCAAGCCAGTCCTGAAAAATGAACCTCAACGGTACGTGTGTTTTTCATATACCTGCTGGTTATATTCATAATATATATTTATAGCTGCAGTCTTAAAACAAATGAATGCCTGAAACAAGGAAATGCAAATAGAGGCATTTGGGTGATTGCTAAATGCACCCCCAACCTCTTATAACCCTTTCAGGGCTCAAAAAGACCTACAAAATCACACACTTTTTTGTCAATAAAATGCAAATGGTAAGCTCATATGCAACCTCAGTTTGCCTCTGGGCAGTGCAGGGAAGGCAGAGGACATTTAACCCTTCAATAAATGTTTTAATTATTTGAAGCAGACTCTCTCCACTGTTAACATTTTAAAGAAGACAAGATTCACCCTTAAAAAATGCATTCCTCTCATTAAAGTCACCAAGCAAGTAACCCTGTTTCAAACAGCAAACACAAGCAGAAGTTGAAGGGTTAAGCTCCCCCTCCCTTCCCTGCATGGCCCCAAGGCAAATTAAGGCAACACATGCCTGCCATTTGCTCTGTCTGAACTCTTTTCATATAGATCCTCGCAAGTAAAGTAAATGATTAAACTTGTGCAATAAGGACCATGCTCTTCCTTGTGTGCTTTAGTTCTTACAAAGTTCTGCAGAAGAAAAGGGAATAATATCAGGAGCTGGAATCCCTTCCTGTCAGCCACCTCTCAATTGCTCACACAGCTCTTGCCCCCCATGCTCCACCGGTGGCTAACGGGGACCTGGCAGTCCTACCTCTATTTCCATCTCTCCCTTGCCCCACAAGTTTCTTACCTGTCAAGGTCTCCATGACAATCTCAAAGCTAGGTCCTCACAGCATACTCGGCTCAGCCCTGCCGTGCCAGCACTTCGGCTAATCGAGCTAATGGCTCCGAAGCAGGTTTCAGTATCTCAATCCTATCAGGTGACTTGCACATGCCCAGACATTCTGCACTCAGTAGAGTACCTGAAGTAGAAAACTCCTTTGCTAGGTCCAACAGAGGCAAGTAACCCATCAGGGCCCATGGAGACACAAGTCAGGTTAGTGTACGCGTGACAGACACCGTGTGTGTGTGTGTGTGCACAAAAGTGCAGTTTTCTTGTCCCTTTGATGGTTCTGTATGAGACAGGATCTCACCAAGTACATCTTTTCTCACCCAAGCATGACAATCTGCATCTAGAAAAAAACCCCTCTACTGTACCACTATCAAAGGCATTGAAATAAGCACTGGTCACTATCAAAGTGGTTTTTAAAATTGTACTCCAGCCAGGAAATTTGGGGTTCCTCTGAAGCTTAAGAGGGTAGTGGTCTCATACTCTAGATGCAGCCTGGACAATTCTCCAGGAATTTCATTAGCAGATTACAGAGATCAGTTTCCCTGGGAAAAAATGGGAGCTTTGGATGGTGGATTCTTTGGCATTATAGCTCACTGAGATCCTTCCCTTCCACTGGCCCTGTGCTCCCCAGGTCCTGTTCCCAAATTCTGAGAAATTTCTCAACCTAC